>NW_008353596.1:1090231-1090745 GCF_000622305.1 Nannospalax galili
TAATTAAAGTGCCCCCATTTTCCCCTTTCTCCCTTAATAATACCCTTCTCCCATGGTCCTAACTCTCTTGAGCTCCTTCTTTCCCTGTATCCTCTAGGTTCCTTGTATACCCTTCCCTCCCCCCTCCCTTAAACTAACCCAATTTTTATCCTTATCTCCCTTATTAAGGCCTGTTTCCTACTGTTCTTCTCTTTCAGGTTCTTTCTTTTCCTTTACCTCCCTGGTTTCTTTCCATTATCCTGGTTCCTGTAGTTATGTCTGGATACATACTCACTTACCAGGATTTGGTTCTAGGATCCACATATGAGGGAGGACATAGGTCAATTTTATTTTCTGAGTCTGTGTTACTTCACTTAGTATAAATTTCTAGTTCAATCCATTTACCTGCAAATTTCATGATTTCATCTTTCTTTACTGCTGAGTAAAACTCCATTGTATAAATGAACTACGTTTTCATTATCTGCTCGTCAATTGAGGGACACTTAGGTTGCTTCCACCTCTTAGCTATTGTGAA
>NW_008353596.1:1091282-1097675 GCF_000622305.1 Nannospalax galili
GTGAGACTCAAGCCTTCAAGTTTAGGTCTGCTTCTTTTTGTAAACTTTATGTGCCTTTGTGGTTTACTTTTTGGGTAAGAAACATTAGTTCATCTAAGCTTCCAGTTCTCTCATTTGATTTTATATTGGAGTGGCCAGATTGCTTTTGTCTTCAGGAGTTCCTACAGAGGCCCAAGTCAAATGAGGATCAGATGCTCTCAGCCTTTCTCCTAAAGTCTGGATCCCTCCAGGAAAGATTTTGTCCTCAGGAATTTGGGGGTTGGACTGGCCTGGGAGCAGGGCCCAGGAAAGATGCTGGTCTAGGGCAGCTGGTTGCTATGCCACCCAGAGATGCAAAGGGCAATGGGGGCAGGAAGAGGTCCCAAGGGCTCCTGGGGACTGCAGGGAGGAACTGGATTGTTCTGGATGCAAAAAATCAGGAGGAAGCCGAGAGGTCAGCCCTGGTGACCAGGAAAGAGGCTGGTGGGTTGTGCAGCCCAGGGAAGCAGAGGGAGGTGAGTGTGAGACCCAGCCCAGAGGGCTCCTGAGGACCGCGAGAAGGAACTGGGTTCATCTGGATGCAAGGGATCAGGAAGCAGTGGTGGTTCCCCAGGTGTCTGGGGTTTGAAGACAAGGAATGGGACAGGACCCAGGCTTGGAGGAGAGAGGCTGATGGGGCTGGGGGAGTCAAGGCACCCAGGGCGTGATAGACACCCAGCAGAGAGGCTGGTGGGTTGTGTAGGCCCAGGGAAGCAGAGGAAGGTGAGGGTGGGACCAGGTCCAGAGGGCCTGGGTTTGTCTGGATGCAAGGGACCAGGAAGCAGCAGTGGTTCCCAGCCTAAAAGTCAGCCCAGGTGTCCAGGAAAGAGGCTGGCGGGTTGTGCAGCCCAGGGAAGCAGAGGCTTTTTAATGATTTTTATGTGCATAATCTTATCAAATATTAGTTTCATTTCTTACCTTCCAGCTGATTTTTATTTTGTTTCATGATTTATCATAGCATTTTATATAACAGTTTATTTGTGGTGAATAAGATCTGTCACAGTCTGATGTCATCTACACATGTGTTCTTCCCTGTTTTTAGAGATCATTTAGATGATCCACTGGATGACACTGCCACCGTGTTTCAGCAGCTGGAGCAGTTGCGCACTGTCAGCAGGTGTGAATACGAGAAGACATGTACTCTTCTTGTACAGCTGTTGGACCAAAACTCACAGAATTATCAAAAACTTCTGCAATCACCTTCTAGGATAACTGTTGACATGGCAGTTCAAGAAGGTCAGTCAGTTTTATGATTATTATGAGCAATATGCTTGAATATTAAGTAATATCATTAATCACTTTAATACTCTTATTGTAAATTAATTTTATGTGTTTCTCCCAATGTTTTGTCCCTTAGTAAGCCATTAATTTCATTAAATTGCTGGGTATTTTTGGTGGCTTGACCATTGATTTTTAATTTTTCTTTATAAGATTCATAGGAAATAACTTCAGCATGCCCTCAGTGTCTAGAAGAGTGTTAATGATCTTTAAGCAGATAATGTGTCATAATTGTCTTTGAAATAGTCTCATTTCTTTGTGGGGTTTTTTGTTTTTTTTTTTTTTTTTTCCTTTTTGAGTCAGGGTCTCCCTGTAGCCCCAGCTGTTCTGGAACTCACTATCTAGGCCAGGCTGGCTTTGAACTCACAGAGATCCGCCTGCCCCTGCCTCCCCAGTATTGGCATTAAATCATGTGCCACCATGCCCCGCTACTTTGTTTTTTATAGTAGATTGCAAGCTCAGTCAAATTTCAGCCAGTGAAAAGGACCGCATCACAGTTTTAATTTACTTCACTATGGCTTTTTAATTTTATTTCTTACTTCCCTCATTATTTTAATCCTATTGAACGAGGGTCTACTTATATTTTTGTATCTCTGTCAGTTCTTTTCAGTTTGATACCTGGGAATCACAATATATATTGCATATTTTTTTAATTTTATTTTTATTTTATGCACATGTGTATATTGCCTACATGTAGGTAAGTACACCCGCGTTGTGCAGTGCCAGCAGCGGAGCACAGAGAGGCTGTCGGGTCCCCTGGAACTGGAGTCACAGACCATTGTTAGCTGCCATGTGGGTGCTGAGATTTGAACCTGGGTCCTCTGCAAGAACAGCCAGCCATTGGTCTTAACTGCTGAGCCATCTCTCCATCCCAATATTTCAGATATTTTAATGTAATGTTTCATAGGAATGAAACTAGATTTGTAGCTTTTTTCCTTTCTTTTTTGTTAATTTTTTAGGTTAGTAGCCAGAAAAATGGGTTTCACTGTGGCATCTTCACATGTCTCTTTTTACTGTGTTCTAGTTCATTCCCCTCTCCCACTTCCCCCATGTGCCCTCTGCATCCCTCTGACTGACTCTCTCTCTTCCCCCATAGTCTCCCCTGCTTTCATTTCACCTTCCCCTTCTCCTTCCTCTCATAAGAGCTCCTCTCCCATTTTATATGACCCTGTGTCTAGTTCCATGACTTGTACATGCCCAATTATATAAATATACTCTTTTATAAGTATCCCTGTATGTATAATTTTAAATCTAATTTTTACATATTAGATAACACAATATTGGGCTTTCTAAATATGGCTTATTTCTCTTAAAATTATGATTTCTCTAGAAGAGTTCTATCCATTTTTCTCCAAATGTCATGATTTCATTTTTTTAATGGCTAAATAAAATTCTGTTGTTCATATGTATCACATTTTTTTAAATCCATTCATTTGTTGATGGATATCTAGGATGGTTCTGTTTCCTGGCTGTTGTGAGTAGTACAGCATTAAATAGGGAAATGCAAGGATCTCTGTGATATGTTGACTTAGAGTCTGTATTAGTCAGGATTCTCTAAAGAAACAGAACTAATAAAATTTATATAAGGATTATTAGATTCGTTTAGAGGATGGAGTCCAAGTAGTCCAACAATAGCTGTGCCACACTGGAGAGACTGAGAATCTGATAGTTGCTCAATCCATGAGGCTGGATGTCTCAACAGTCCCAGTCTGGCACTGAGGGCCTGAAGGATTCCTGGAGGTCTGCTAGTTTTCAGTCTACATTGGAATCCCAAGAAGTTAGTTCTATCAGCAAAGGAATACCATAACAGTAACGTGAACTCAGCAGTGAGAGAGAAGGTAAGTAGGCAAAAAACAAACCTCCCTTCTCCCACTGCCTTTTGTATGGGCTGCCATCAGAAGGTGATGCCCACCTTTAGGGTGGGTCTTCCAGTTTCAAATGATCCAATCAAGAAAATCTCTGTTTTCTGTTAATTCCCGATCCAGTCATGTTGACAAGATTAGGCCATCACAGCATCCTTCAGGAGGGTGTGTGTGTGTGTGTATATTTATACATATATGTAAATACTGCTGTGTGTGTATGGTAGCACATGCCTTTAACCCCAGCACTTGGGAGGCAGAGGCAGGAGGATCTCTATGAGAACAAGGCCAAGACTGGTCTGTGTAGTGAGTGTCAGACCAGCTGGGACTACAGGGAGATCCTGTCTCAAAAAGACCATAAATAAATAAACAAATTAATTAACTAATTAATTAAAAAATAAATGTTTATATAAGGTATGATGAATGTATTTTTATATATTTAAATATAAATATACTTCTCCCACCACTCTTATAGAGATGAGTGGCATATCTCTATCTCTTTCATATAGTAGTTCTACTTTTAGTTTTCATTTTGTTTAGTTTTTAATAAACTTACATACTGACCTCTATAGTAGCTTCATGTTTACATTCCTAACAGCACCAAATAAAGGGTTCCTCTGTCCCATATCCTTGCCAGCATTTGTTGTTATTTGTTTTTTGATGATAGCCATTCTGAGAGGGGTGAATGATTTTTCACAGAAGTTTTAAATTGCATTTCCCTGATTTCAAAGGATGTTGAGAACTTTCTTGTGTTTCTCCTTTTGATAACTGTATATTCGATTCCCTTGCTCATTTACCGATTGGGTGGGTTTTTTTGTGTTTTGTTTTGTTTTTAAGACTTTTTTTAGTTCTTTGTATAGTCTAGAAATTACTTCCCTGTCTAATGTGTAGTCAACATTTTTTTTCTAATTCTCTAGGCTTTCATTCTGATAATTATCTGTATGCTTGGCAGAAGCCCTTTAATTTCACATAGTCTCATCATTTATTAGGAGTATTTCGTACAGTGCCTTTCAGAAAGCTCTTGCCTATACCTGTGTCTTGAGGCATTTAGCTTGTTTTCCTTTAGCAGGTTCAGAGTTTCAGGTCTTATCTAGGTTCTTTAATCCATTTGGGCTAAGTTTTGTCCACGAAATACATCAATGAAATTTCGTTTCTTTACATGTGGAAATCTAGCATTCCCAGCATCATTTGTTAAAGAGACTATTTTTCTCTAACGTATGTTTTTGAAACCTTTGTCAAAAATTATGTGGCTGAAGCTGTGTGCGCTTACTTCTGGGTTTTCTAATTCGCTGGTCTACGTGTCTATTTTTGTGTCAGAACAATGCTGATTTTGTTACTGTGACTAATAAAATTTGAGATGAAATACTATGATACCTTCAGCATTGCTCTTTCTGCTAAGCAATGCCTTGGATATTCTGGGTCTTTTGTGCTTTCATATGAATTTTAGTATTGATTTTTCTAGTTCTGTGAAGAATGTCTCTGGGATTTTGATTGAGGTTGCACTGAATCTATAAATCACTTTTGGTAATGTAGCCATTTTCACAATATTAGTTCTGCCATTAATGGCCATGGAAAGCCTTTTTGTCTTCTAGTATCTTCAGTTTCTTTCTTCAGTGTTTTAATGTTTTCATTGTGAAGGTCTTTGACATTGTTGGTTAGGTTTATTACTACGTTGTTTTCTTTTAAGCTGTTGTGAATACGGTTTTGATTCATTGTATTTTATAAGGGTTGTTTTGTGGCTGACAAAGTGGTCTATTTTGGACAAGGTTCCATGGGCTAGCTAGAAGAGTATGTGTTCTTTATCTGTTGGATGGAATATTATGTAAATATCTGTTGGGTCCATTTGATATATGTTATATTTTAACTCTTGAGAATTCTTTGTTGATTTTTAGTTTCATGACTTATTTGAACTTTTGTGTTCATTAGCATTTGTTTTATGAAATTGGGAGCCCCAGTGTTTGGTACATATATATTTCAATTGTTACAGCTTTTTGATGAGTTGTTACCTTTGCTTACCTGTACTAGCCTTCTTTATTTCTTCTGACTCGCTTAGAAGTCTACTTCATCAGCTCTCAGAGTAACTGTGCCAGTTTGTTTTCAGCTTCCAATTGTTTACTCTGTTGTTTCTCTATCCTTTGATCTGGGTATCTTACTATTTAGATAGTTGCATCTGATTTGTTAATCCAGTCAGCCAGTCTTTGTCTCTTTCTTAGTGATATTAATCTGTTCAATTTAAGGTCATTATTCAGAGATCCGATGCTCTGATGTCTCTGCCTGTTATGTGACTTCTGTGGAGACATGAACAAACATCAACTCACCCCAGATAAAGAACCAACAACAGATCAAAATAACTGTTTCACTAGAGTCCAATTTGGGAAATTGATGAGTTTATTGGATTTACTTATGGGAGTATGAGGGGCTACTTCCAGGAAGAAGGATGACTCAAAGACAGGCATATCACAGAAAAACCCACTGCATGGGTGATAAGTAAGGAAAGCCACACACTAGAGTTCTCTGGGATGAGATCTTCTGAATGAGGATTTGAAGCCAGCTGAACATGTAGGAGATTCTCAAGGAGGCATCTTGGCTGGTCAGAGTCTTCTTTCTCTAGCCATTGTTGATTCCTTCTATAACCTTGTAACTCTTGGAAGTTTCAGCTTTCCTGAATTTGTGAGGTTTGTTTATTTTCCCTAGTCTTCTTACTAGGGGAGAATGCTTCAGTTGAGAGGAAATTGCCATGCAACCCTGCCTCTGTAGATGAGTTGGCCTTTTCCCAGTACTGTTCCATGGTTTTGTGTTTTCAATGTCTTCACTATTATATATGTTTGTAGAGGTCTGCTTTGGTCATGTTAATTCAGAGTTCTAAATGTCTCTTATGCTTACATGTCTATTTCTTTCTCTAGATATGGGGAATTATCTACATTGAAAGGAGTCTCTGTGCCTTTGGTGTTTGTCTCAGCCTTTTGTCTCCTGTAGCTTCTAAGGATTGAACTCTTGGTCATTTGATGATTGATTGAGTTCTTTGATGTGGTTGTGGTTTTGAAAGCCTCCTTCTTCATGTTTCAGTGTAGTATTTCATCAGCCTTTGTTCTACCCTTGATCTGCTGTTTAGTCAAGTTCCTTGATAATTCTTTACATTTTGGTGCATTTTTAAAATGTATTTGATGCATTTGATGTATTTGATGCATTTTTTAAAAAATATTTTATTTTTATTTTATGTGTATGAGTGTATTGCCTG
>NW_008353596.1:1097878-1111328 GCF_000622305.1 Nannospalax galili
AGTATAAACCCTATAAGACATAAAATTGAATTAGGTTTTAAACTTTAAAAAAGATCTCCATTTCATTTTAAAATATAGTTTCATAGGGAAAAACTCATTTAAAAATATTTTATTTATTGTTTTTATTTTATGTGTATGAGTGTATTGCTTGTATGTATGTGAGTGCACCTGTGTAGTGCAATGCTGCGGAGATCAGAAGAGGGCTTTGGATTCTCCTGGAACTGGAGTTAAGGATGGTTCATAGCCACCATGTGGGTACTGGGAATCGAACCCAGGTCCTCCACAAGAGTAATCAGTGCTCTTAACCGCTGAGCCATCTCTCCAGCCTTGGGTTTTTAATTTATTATGTTCTAAAATTTGTTTTGTGGGAGTTGGTAGCACCCAGGGATCTTATTCAGCTCATCAGGTGTTCACTTTGCTGGCCCTAATTCACTGAAATTTTTTTGTTTTCTGGATTTCTCTTTGCTTTTTTCTCCTTCAGGCTCTTTTTCATGTTGATTTTTATTTCTCTTCCATGTGGCTCTTACTTATCCATGTTGTTGGTTTTCTCATCCACTTTGCTGACTTCCTCTCTGTTGTTGCCTTTTCCTTTCCAGGTCCAGAGTTGACTTTATCAGCTTGTTTATATCCTCTTTGAGGTCCCTGATAATTTTGATCAGAAATCTTTTGACATGTTGATATATTAACCTTTTTCAAAATCTTTGGGTTCATTAGTTGAGGGGTTACAGTCTTTTGAAGGAATCATGGTACTTTTTTTTTCATGGTTTTTTGTGTTTCTGTTGGGTTAGATACCTCTTCTGGTGTATATGTGTCTGTGTTGGTCTGTGTCTGTGTGTGTGTGGTGATTTGTTTCATTTTTTAAAGGTCTTTTTAGTGAACAACCTACTCTTAATCTTGTTTTAAGTTGCGCTGTTTTACTGGGTGTCTAGGTTTGTATCTCAGTGTGAATATAATATGCATATCTAATGATTTATTGAGTTTTCCTCATGCACCTTTTTTTTTTTTTTTTTTTTTTTTTGGTCTTTTTGAAACAGGAGCTCCCTGTAGCACCAGCTGGCCTGAAACTCACTATGTAAGCCAGGCTGGCCTTGAACTCACAGAGATCCTCCTGCCTCTGCTTCCCAAGTACTGGGATTAAAGGCGTGCGTAACCATACACAACTCTTTATGTACCTTTTAAAGTTATTCGTACATCTTCTTTGGCCCATTTTTAAATTGATTGTTTTTTATATGTGTTCTTATTGTAGAATTATAAAAATGCTTTATATTTTGTAGATAATCCCTTCATTGTATATTTTATAAATACATTTTTTCCAGTTTTTGGTTTGCCTTCTTGACTATCTTTTTTTAATTAAAAAAATTTTTTTTGGTCTTTTTTGAGACAGGGTCTCCCAAGAGCCCCAGCTGTCCTGGAACTCACTGTGTAGAGCAGGCTTGCCTTGAACTCAGAGATCACCTGTCTCTGCCTTCTGAGTGCTGGGATTAAAGGCGTGCGCCACCACACCCAGCTCTTGACTATCTTTTTAAAGACGTAAAACTTCCATTTTTTGAAAATTTCCTTTTTCTTTAATTTTTTTTTTTAGAAGAAGCATTTCATTACAGCTTTAACATACTCAAAACAGTTTCCAGAGCAAAGATACATCTCTTTCAAAAGTGCTATGAAAGTTTTAGGTTCGCTGTTGAATTAATACAGTTATACAATATTGAACTCAGTATAAGCCCTGTAAGACATAAAATTGAATGAGTTTTTAACCTTTAAAAAACATCTCCATTTCAAATATACTGTTTCTTACAGAAATACTCATTGTTTTTGCCAATAACACTGGGATATTGGCACTTGCGTTTCTAATCTGTATGTATCTGATTATTATTTGTCATAATCGGTTGCACTCAGATCCTTGGTACCTGGGTATGTCTATTAAATCATGAGGTAGATTTCAGTGGTAATGTTTATCACCTCTACTAATTAACATGAAACAAATTTTTATGCTTCCTCCTCTTTTTAATTTGTTGATTTTTTTGTGTGTATCTCAGCTACATTAAACCATCTTATTCAACTATGCACCCACTTCCCAGATGGCACCTCCCATAGCCTCCCTCCCCCGACTAGAGCCCTTATACTCTGTTATCCCTGCTACTGTCTGCTGTGTTGTCTGCACCCCCCGCCGTTCACCCCCCGCTGTTCCCCACTACTTGTCCATCTGGTGAATCTAGTCAGCCTATCTAGAGGTCTTTGTTTTAGGAAGGTCAGCTGTTCCTCATCTAGCAGCTATCGGTTGTCAATATTCCTTTAGATAAAATTGGGTCTGCTGTTCATTTTCTCGGTTCTATTCTGGGTTACTACCTGGGAGTCCCTCACCCCCCGCCGTTCACCCCCCGCTGTTCCCCACTACTTGTCCATCTGGTGAATCTAGTCAGCCTATCTAGAGGTCTTTGTTTTAGGAAGGTCAGCTGTTCCTCATCTAGCAGCTATCGGTTGTCAATATTCCTTTAGATAAAATTGGGTCTGCTGTTCATTTTCTCGGTTCTATTCTGGGTTACTACCTGGGAGTCCCTTGGGCCACCCTGGCCAACAACTCGAAAGTATCTCCTATCTGGCATTGTTGCTTGTTATGTAGTCTTTAGCTATACATATGGAGTCTTAAAAAATTATATTGGCCCCTTTAATGTTTGGTTATACTTTCCTTTTGGGTGTTTAAGGCCATACAGTTGGCCCAGATAAACCAATTTATTTAACTCAAGGCCATTTGAGGACAGACAGTTGTTAGCTGCCATATGGATGCTGGGATTCAAACCCGGGTCTCCTGCAAGAATAGTCAGGTTCTTAACTGCTGAACCATCTCTCTAGCCCCTAGTAGTCATTGTTTTTATTTCATAAATTTTGATGTTTTATTTTCATGTCTGTTTAAAATATTTTCTAGTTATTTGTTTTCTGATTATTAGAAGAGTGCTTTGTTTTTTATTTACAGTTATTTGAGATTTTCCTGATTCCCGTTAATGGTTTCTAATTTCTAACTTGATCAAACACTTTGTGTGATCTCACCCTTTCTAACTTTATTGAGAATTGTTTTATGACTCAGTATGTGTAGTGTCCTAGTAAACATACCATGTATACCTCGAAAGATTGTATAGTTTACCATTATTGGGCATAATATCATATGAATAAAAATTGAATAAGATAATTAAGATAACCTGTTATTTTCAGAGCTAAGATTATGAAATGATATATGCTACTTTATTCCTTTCAATTTTTGTTTCATGTAGACATTGATAATGGAATGTCTTACTGACTTTTCTCTTGACCTCTCTTACATCATTTGGACACTCTGTCTGACATCACTCTGTCCAGTGTCTTAATTCTTCCTGTTTACATCATGTGTCTCACTCTCCATTTACCTGCAGTCTGTCTTTTTAGTCTCAGTATCTTTTGTAGACAGTATATAGTTCTCTTCTTTTACAAAATCTATCCCCACTATGTCTTTTAACTGAAGTGCTTAGTTGATACTACCTGACAAGTAAGGGTATTATCAACTTATTATTTGGACTATTTCCTTAGGATAGGACTTCCTTAGGCATATGAGGCAAGTGCTGTACCATTGAGTTATAACCCCAGCCCTGGAAAGAGGCTTTTCTTATCATTGGTTGTTTGTATTTAGGCCACAAATCATGTGAGGCCTGTCTTGGGAGTTTTTTCCTTCTCTCTTCCCAGCCCTGAAGTTCTTAGACAACTTTCTGCATATCTTTCTCTGTGTGGGCCAGATTATTCCCCTAGTTTACATTTTCACTAAAGATGCCACTCTTTGCCTCAGCTTTCCACGTGGGGTTATTACTGACCTTCTCACAGAGCACATTTAGATCTCTGCTTTGGTCTTTAGGAATGCTTAAGCTTTCTAGTTGTTTCTGAACCCGTGTCTCTATAAGGTTCAGTCCTTTTTGGCCAATGAGGATTTACTCTACCTTCTTACCGTCTCAGTAGTAGATTAGGTGCTTCTGTGTAAATTGCAGAAAAGATTCCCTTTTCTACAAACAATCGTGCTATCTCATTAGAGTGAAACTGTTGATGAGCATAGAGTAGAATTCAGTTTCCTATTTAAATCTTTCTTTATAGATATGTGATAAACCATATCATTTTGCTTGGTAACACAAAGCATTTTATACTGTTCTTCTAGATATGTTTTCTGTGTATAAATATTAATCGGGATCATGCTTTAATTTGGGTCATGTTTGCCATCTATTTGTAAAAATTGCATTTTCTTCTTTAGTTATTTTTGCAGACTGTGTAGTACAGGTAGTAGTAACTTCCACTGTGGTGTGGTCAGATGCATGCTAGGAAAGGCTTTTCTGCTGTGAAACAGATTCTGAACACATTTTATGCATTGCTGGGCTTAAAATGAGTACAAGACGTTTCTTAGTTTTCTTTCTACTCCTCTGATCCACTTCTATCTTTACCTCCTCTGACCATTCTTTTCCCTCTCTTGGTCAAAAATTGAACTTTCACCTGAGACCTTCTAAAGCTAGTTTTTAATATCCATGGTAAAATTGGCAGTAGAGCCAGTAGCAAGATAAGATCTAGATCTCTGGTTTTGAGAAGATACAAAATCTTCTCTGAAATGACTATAATTCAGGGCCTTGGGAATCCTATAGATATAGATCAAATAAGTACATTTGATAATAAGGAAAAGGCAAAAACCCCTAGATTCCCAACAATTGCCCAAACATTCTTATGATGTTTGTTGGCATTGAGTAAGAATACAAAATATGTGTTAAATGTTTTAAAATACAGAATCACAGATGAATGAGTAGTAGGAGTATGAAAAATTAAAATGAAAAGTTGAAGACTAAATAATACTGTTTTATTGACCACTTGGTGATCTAAAATTTAATGGAAATGTTTAATAGTAAGTTGAGAAAGGAATCTGTAAACTCTCAGTTCTGAATTCTTAAAAATGCTACAGAGTAATTAACATGACGTAAAATTTTATGCTTCCTCCTCATATATAATTCATTTTTAAAAATTTGTTGATTTTTTTTGTGTGTCTGTATCACACAGAACATCCCAAACCATCTTATTCATCTACACACCCACTTCCCAAATGGCACCCTCCCATAGCCTCCCTCCCCCCACTAGCGCCCTTATACTCTGATATCCCTGCTACTGTCTGCTGTGTTGTCTGAACCCCCAGCCTTTCCCCACTACTTGTCCATCTGGTGAATCTAGTCAGCCTATCTCGAGGTCTTTATTTTAGGAAGATCAGCTGTTCCTTGTCTAGCAGCAATCAGTTGTCAGTATTCATTTAGATAAGATTGGGGTCTGCTGTTCATTTTCCCAGTTCTATGCTGGGTTACTATCTGGGAGTCCCTTTGGCCACCCTGGCCAACATCTCAAAAGAAGGTATCTCCTGTCTGGAATTGTTGCTTGTTATTTAGCCTTTAGCTATACATATGGACTCTTAAAAAAACATTACCATTGAAATCTACCCAATGACTTTATAGACATACACAGGTGCCAAGGACCCGAGTGCAACCCAGACTATGACTAGTAATAATCAGATACATACAGATAAGAGACGCATGCGCCAACATCTTTGCATTATTAGCAAAAACAATGAGTCTTTCTGTAAGAAACAGTATATTTTAAAATGAAATGGAGATTATTTTTTTTGACTTTTTGAGACAGGGTCTCCCTATAGCCCCAGCTGTCCTAGAACTCACTATGTAGACCAGGCTGTCCTTGAATTCACAGAGATCCCCCTGCCTCTGCCTCCCGAGTGCTGGGATTAAAGGTGTGCACCACCATGCCTAGCTGGAGATGTTTTTTAAAGGTTAAAAAGTCATTCAATTTCGTCTTACAGGGTTTATACTGAATTCAATATTGTATAACTGTATTAATTCAACAGTGAACCTAAAAATTTTATAGCCACTTTTGAAAGAGTTGTATCTTTGCTCTGGAAACTGTTATTGAGTATGTTAAAGCTGTAATGAAATGCTTCTTCTAAAAAATAAATAAAAAATATATATATATATATATAATAAAATGCTACAGAGTAAGGGAAAACAAAATAATACAAGTGAAGTTAAAGGATGGTTAGGGGCATGTCATATATATTTAATTTGATCCTAGAAAGACAAAATAGAAAGGATAGAATAGAAGGAAAATAATGCAAGAGATCAGATCTAAGAAGTGTGTATTATTGAGAATATGAATCTGTTACTACAGTAAGCCCAACGTATACATACTAGTTACAAACAAAAACAGCACCACTTCTTTCTCACTGTTTAACCTACAAATAGGAAGTCTTAAAAGTATCTGGAAGAAGCAGCACTTACAAAGCAGTAGAAAATAAACAGCAGTTAGACTTGAAGGCACCCAGAGTTCCCATCTTATTAGTGTTTATCAGCAAGTTTATCTTTAGGTTTTTCTTTCTTTCTTTTTTTGTTTTTTTTGAGACAGGGTTTCCCTGTAGCCCCAGCTGTCCTAGAACTCACTATGTAGACCAGGCTGGCCTTAAACTCACAGAGATCCACCAACCTCTGCCTCCCAAGTGCTAGGATTAAAGGCGTGCACCACCACACCCAGATCTTTAGGTTTTCCATCTTGTTTTATTTTAAGGCAGGTCTTTGTGTGTAGCTCTTTCTGGCCTGATAGTTGGTATACAACCCAGGATGGCCTGGAACTCATGACAGTCCTCTTACCTGAGACCTCTAAGTGTTGTATTCTAGGAATGTGCCACCAAGCCTGGCTAGCAAATTATTTTTTTTTTCTTGAAAAAAGCCTAATGAGTTTATTGGGCTTGCTAAAAGAGCATAGGGATGGGGGTTTACTTTCAGAAGAGTGGGTGACCCCCATTTACAGCTGCACTGGAAAGTCTACACTCAAATACAGGTCCTGTGACTTCCTGACAGCTGCACAAAATGGCGAGAGGTGCCTCTTAATGTTCCCAGCTTATATGTCCTTAGCCCCTCCCCCACATGTAGCCAAGGTCAACTGACTGAGTGGGAAGGGTAACCGACTCCCTCATAGACTCCTTGAGGAGCAGGGGAAGGAGGTATGGCTATAGCTTGCCAGCAGAGTGCTTGGAGGACACCTCGAGTTAACACTCTACCCCTTCTGGCTCTTAAATTCTTTCCACCAACCTCTTCCACAAAAGTCCCTGATCCTTGGAGGGGGTGATAGGTGTGAGATGATCTTCCTCCCTTTGTGACAAGGCAGTGAACTCTGTCTCTGCATTATCTCTTTTCCATGGGCTATTGGCCTATTTAATCAGATTCCATCTATTATAAGGATTTGGTGCTAGGATTCACAAATAAGGCAGAACATACATCTTTTGTTTTTCTGAGTCTGTTATTTAGTATAACAGTTTCTAGTTTCATCCATTTACTTGCAAATTTCATTAATTTATCTTTCTTTACTGCTGAGTAGAACTCCATTGTGTAAATGTACCACATTTTTGTTAACCATTTATCAGTTGAGGGACACTTAGATTGCTTTCATCTGTTACTTGTTGTGAAAAGAACAGCAACAAACATGGTTGTACAAGTGTCTCTGCAATAGGATGAGTTCTTTGGGTATATGCCAAGGAGTGGTATAACCATGTTTAAAGTAGGTTCATTTTTAGTTTTTTAAGAGTTCTCCACACTGCTTTCCATAGGGGTTGCACAAGTTTGCAATCCCACCAGCAGTGAAAGAGCGTTCCCCTTTTTCCACATTCTCACCAGCATTTGGCATCATTTGTTCTCTTGATCTTAGCCAGTCTGACTGGGGTAAGATGAAATCTTCAGGTTGTTTTAATTTTCATTTCCCTAATAACTAATGATGTTGAACACTTTTAAGATGTTTCTTAACCATCTTTATTTCTTCATTTGAGAACTCTCTGTGTAGATCTTTAGTCCATCTTTTTTTTTTTTTTTTTTTTGTCTTTTTGAGACAGGGTATCCCTGTAGCCCCAGCTGTCCTGGAACTCACTATGTAGACCAGGCTGGCCTTGAACTCACAGAGATCCGCCTGCCTCTGTCTCCCAAGTGCTGAGATTAAAGGCCTGTGCCACCACACCCGGCTTCTTTAGCCCATCTTTTAATTGGGTCATTTGTTTTCTTGGTTCTTTGTTTTTTGAGTTCTTCAAATATTCTGATGTTAAACCTCTATCAGATGTGTCACCTGTAAAGATTTTTACCATTCTGTGGGTTTTCTCTTCACATTTTTGTTTCTTTTGCTGTGCAGAAACTTTTAGTATAATGAGGTACCACCTGTTGATTGTTGACCTTAATTCCTGAGCAACTGGTGTCTGATTTGGAAAATCCTTTCCTACACCTATATCTTGTAGGTTACTGCCAACATTTCCTTCTTATAGTTTCAGAGTTTCAAATTTCACATGTAGTTCTTTGATCCATTTTGAGTGCAAAGTGAAAGATAGGGATCTAGTTTCATTCTTCTACAGGTGAATATCAGTTTTGGCAGCACCATTAGTTGAAGATGCTGTCTTTCCTCCATTGTGTATTCTTGGCACCTTTGTCAAATATCAGGTGGCTGAAATCACGTGTACTCAGGTTTGGGTCTTCAATGATGCTCCATTGATCTATGTGTCTATTTTTGTGTCAGTACCATGCTGTTTTTATGACTATAGCTTTGTAGTATATTTTGAGGTCTGGTATAGTAATCCCCCCAGCATTGCTGTTTGTGTTCAGGGTTGATTTGGCTATCCGGGGTCTTTTGCACTTCCCTATAAACTTAAGGATTTTTTTTTCTAATTCTGTGAAGTATGTCATGGGGAGTTTTATTGGGCTTTCATTGAATCTGTGTATTGCTTTTAGTAGGATGGTCATTTTCACAATATTAATTCTTTTGATCCATGAGCATGGGAGGTCCTTCCATCTTCTAGTGTCTTCCTCAATCTCTTTCTTTAAAGATTTAAAATTTTTGTTGTAGAGATCATTGATGTCTTTGGTCAGGTTTATTCATGTATATATGTATATTGTAGCTATTGTGAATGAGAGGGTTTTCCTGTACTCTTTCTCCAATTGCTTGTTATTGGTATATAGAAAGGCTACTGGTTTTTGTAGATTAATTTTGTAACCTGGCACTTTACTGAAAGTGCTGATCAGGTCTAGGAAATTTTTTTGGTGGAATTTTTGGGATCTCTTAGGTCTAGTATCATATCATCTGCAAAAAGGGATAATTTCACCTCTTTTCCAATTAGTACTCCTTTAATTTCCTTCTCTTGTCTCATTGCTCTAGCAAGAGTTTCAAACACTAAATTGAAAAGGAGTGGAAGTAGTGGAAATCCTTGTCTGGTTCCTGATTTTAGTGGGAATGCTTCCAGTTTTTTTCCATTTAGAATGATGTTGGCTATGGGTTTGTTTTATATAGCTTTAACTATGTTGAGGTGTGCTCCCTCCAGTCCAATTCCCTTTAGAACTTTTAATGCATGCTGAATTTTGTCAAAGAGCTTTTTTGCATCTATTGAGATGATGATGTGGTTTTTGTCTTTGTGTCCATTTATATGATTGATGTTTTTTATTGACTTGTGTATATTGAACCATCCCTGCATTTCTGGAATAAAGCCTACTTGATCATGGTAAATGATCTTTTTTTTGTACATCTGTATGTGGTTTGCAAGTATTTTGTTGAGAATTTTTGCATCTATGTTCATTAAGGATATGGGTCTATAGGTTTTTTGTTTTGTCTTTACTTCGTTCTGATATTAATGTTGGCTTCATAGAAGGAGTTTGGGAGTTCTCCGTCTGTTTCTATCATTTTGAATAATTTAAGTAGTATTGGTTGGAGGTCTTCTTTAAATGTCTGGTAGAATTCTGCTGTAAATCCATCTGGGCCTGGGCTTTTTTTTTGTCAGGATGTTTTGTATTAGTGTTTCAATTTCCTTATATGTTATGGGTCTGTTTAAACTGTTATCTCTTCTTTGTTTAACTTTCTTTGGTGGTTCCCATGATTTTAGATATCCATCCATTTCTTTTAAGTTTTCAAATTTAATCGAGTATAGGTTTTTAAAGTATTCCCTTATAATGTTCTGGATCTTTTAGATGTCTGTTTTGATGTTTCTCTTTTCATCTCTGATTTTGTTGATTTGGATTTGCAATTTCTTTCTTTTGGTTAACTGGGCTAAGGGCCTGTCTTCTTTAGCTTTTCAAAATACCAGCTCTTAGATTCATTGATTCTTTGTATTGCTTTCTTTGTTTCTATTTCATTAATTTCGGCCCTGATTTTTTGTTATTTCTTCTCGTCATCTGGATTTGGGTTTCATTTGCCTTGCCTTTCCCGAGTCTTGAGTTGCAATGTTAAGTCATTTATTTGTGCTCTTTCTGATTTTTTAATGTAGGCAACTTAGAGCTGTAAATTTCTCTCTTAGGACTGCTTTGAAATTATCCCAGAGATTTTGTTGTGTCATATTGTCCTTTTCATTGAATTCCATGAATACTCTTATATCTTCCTTAATTTCTTGTTTGACTGACTCATCACTCAGGAGTGTGCTGTTTAATCTCCTTGAGTTCATGTAGTGACTAGGGCTTCTTCTAGTGTTGATTTTAAGCTTTATTACATTGTGGTCTAATAGAATGCATGGAATTTCAATTTTTTGTATTTGCTGAGGTTTGTTTTGTGCCCTTTATGTGGTCAATTTTTACGAAAGTTCCAAGGGGTGCTGAATAGAAAGTGTACTCTTTGGTGCTTGGGTGGTATATTCAGTAGATGTCTGTTAGGTCCATTTGATGTATGGTATCATTTAATTCAGACGTCTCTCTGTTTATTCTTCGTCTGGTTGACCTGTCTAATGGAGTCAATGGGGCACTGAAATCCCCTGCTATTACTGAGTTGGGGTTAATCTGTGTCTTAAAGTCCTGTAGTGTTGTTTTTATCAATTTGGGTGCACCAGACTAGTCCATATATGTTCATGATTCTAATATCTTCTTGGTTAATTGTTCCATTGATCAGAATGAAGTAACCCTCTTTATCTCTTCTGATTAGTTTTAGTTTCAAGTCTATTTTGTCAAATATTAGAATGGCAATCCCTGCTTGTTTCTTAGTGCCATTTGCTTGAAATATTCTTTTCTATACTTTCACCTTAAGGTAGTGCCTGTCATTGAAGGTGAGATGGGTTTCCTGCAGACAACAAAAAGATGGATTTTGTTTCTTAATCCATTCAACTAGCCTGTGTCTTTTGACTGGTGAGTTCAGTCCATTGATATTTAAAGTTATTACTGAAAGATTTGTATTGGTTGCCATCATTTTGATTACTGTTTGCATTCTTTGTCTAATTTTGTGTTTCCACAATTATATCTTCATTTAGTTTCTTTCTGTTGCCCCTGGGATATAGTTGTTCCCTTCTCTGTTCTTTGTATTGCTTCACGCATTCTTTGAAGGGCAGGTATTGTGGACATCTATTCGGGCTGGCATCTATGGTTATTTTGAACCGGAAATACCTTGGCCCAGGCTCTTCTGTCTTTTATGGTTTGCATTGATAAGTTAGCTGTAATTTTGATGTGTTTTCCTTTATATGTGAGTTGTTGTTTTCCTTTTGTAGCTTTCTGTATTCTCTGTTCTGCACATTTAGTGTTTTCAGTATCATATACTGTGTGATGTTTCTTTTCTGGTCCTGCCTATTTGGTATTCTATTTGCTTCTTGTATTTGTATGGGGATGTTTTTGCTTAATTTTGGGAAGTTCTCTTCTGGAGTCCTGTTTAAGATCTGATCAATACCGTCAACCTGAAATTCTTCTCCTTCCTCTATGCCTATGAAATGTAGATTTGGTCTTTTCATGGTGTTCCGCATCTCGAACTGCATATTCCATCCCTGTATTTAAATTTTTTTTTTCATAATCTTTGCTTGAGGGGTCCAGTTCTTCAGCTTTATCCTCCAGTGTTGATATTCTGTATTCCAGTTAATTCATTGTATTGATGAGCCTTTCTGCTGTTGTTTCAAATTGGCTTATTGAGTTTTTCACTTCCTTCTTCAATGTTTCTATCTCTTTTGTGAATTCAGTCAGAAGTTTATCCCTTTCTTCTTTTAGTTCTTTGATTTGTTTGTCTGTGTGTTCTTTAAATTTGTTGAATTCTTTGATCATGTTTATGGTTGTTCGTTTAAATTCTGTGTTCTGGGTTTGTCTTTATGGGATTCTCCTTGTAGAACTCTTCTACAGGACTGGTGGAGTTGGGTGGAAACATACTGTTTTGCTTTTCCTGTTACTATTTTTCCATTGGGCTTTTGGCATGTGGAATTCTTTTGTTGCTTATGATTCTTGTATGAAACTCAAGCCTTCCTTTGTTGAGTTGAAGTCTATTTCTGTTTGTATTATTGGTGTGCCTAGGTTTCAGGTTCTCTCAGATTTTATTTTGGAGGGAGCTGATGGCTTCAAATCAGCTACTCAGGAGCTCCCTGTTTGAAAGAAATGGTGATAGAATTGTAACAATAGAGGATTTGGAAACTATAATGAGAGCTCTTGGGAAGACACCCAAAGTAGTTACAGGACATAACAGATGAACTAAAATGCTGGTGCTCAAGAACACTGTGGTGAATGATGACAGCAAAAAGAAGACTTTCACAGAATGAGTTTAATTTCTTGTATAAAGTTCTTTCTTTGTTTGAGTTATGTGTAAAAGATTTCCCCTAGTGTCAAAAACTGCTGCTTTGGGCCTAATATACTTGATCTGGTTTGGTTTACCAGTGATGGAACAGTATTTTGATGTGATCAAGTTTTTCAAGACCCAGCCTTTCTTTATGGCTTTGCTATGTTTTTTACTAGGATCTCTTTCAACAGCAGAGGAGTATCCTGACTGCTGTATGATGATAGTATTGTTGGTTGGCCACCTGCCACACACTTAACATACTGTTCTGAATACAGTGAATAGTTATGTTGCCTGTTTGGTGCCCAGCGGTTCAATCATTGTGGTTAAGTCATTGTTACTTGACTTTATTGTATCAGTTTGACACTCCTTTTAAATTGTGAAACTAGATGCATAAATTCACATTTTTGCCTTTCTTCATAGAATATGTAAGACATTTTTTGACAGATAGAAACTCATGCCCAGTAGTCTGTGGGTTTTACCTGGCTCAGTGGAGTGGTAGTTAATATTATTTCTAGTTTTTTTCTCAGTGTCTTTTATTAAGATTGATGGTTTGGTTAATCTTTCTTGTTGGTGCTTTAAGAAATGAAATCACCTTGCCTTCAGATGGGATTTTAATACTGCCTGTTTATTTAGGGATCATCTTGTTCAATGGAATTATCAGATTGATGATGTGCTTATGAATTGAAACTTACTACTGATGGGACTTTAAAAGAGAGTTTATTTTGTGTGTACGTTCAGACACTGTGGTAAAATGTAGGGGAATGAGGATCAGAACTGATATTTGCTGGTAAATTCTTCAACTGGCAAGGGTAATTATGGATAACACCAACAAGACCCCCTATATGCATGATTCTGAATGTCCAGATGCTTGTTTTAC
>NW_008353596.1:1111454-1127415 GCF_000622305.1 Nannospalax galili
TTTATTCTTTCTTTATTCTTACATGTTTTCTTTCATGTTTTCTTGGTCAAGTAACATGCGTGTAACTTATTGTGGTTCTATTCTCAGCCTTCCATGAATCTAAACTTACTTGGAGTTTGTCACATAAGGGAAAATCTGGTTATGCCTTTTTAAAAGTAGTTTTCTTGTGGAACTGTCAGTATGTTGTAAAGTGAGGAGTTCTTACTTTGCATAGACTAGAGATAGTCAACAGTATTGTTTTCTTGGTCAAGTAACATGCGTGTAACTTATTGTGGTTCTATTCTCAGCCTTCCATGAATCTAAACTTACTTGGAGTTTGTCACATAAGGGAAAATCTGGTTATGCCTTTTTAAAAGTAGTTTTCTTGTGGAACTGTCAGTATGTTGTAAAGTGAGGAGTTCTTACTTTGCATAGACTAGAGATAGTCAACAGTATGCCTTTAAAATTAGCACCATTGTGAAATAGTGTGTTATACAGGTTTCCTTAAGCTGGACACAGCTCACATTTCCTTTAACCTGAAAAAGGATGGTATTGTTACATAATATTGATCATAGTATAGTTAGATAGTGGAAAAAATGAATAAACTAAAGGTAATGAGGATGAATGTCAGGGGTTTAGTGAAAGGCAACCCTAGGAAGCTGCATATAATGTGAAACTTTTAAAAAATCTCCTAAATAAGTGAGATAAGGGAGAAGTCCATTGTCTACCAGTATAGATAAAATTAGTGTGTCAGGAGGATTACTGTTACCTCTAGGGTGGGTCATAAGTAGACCAGCATAGAAGGGTTCGAAAGCAGTCCTGATAGTTTGTTAATTCCTGGTTCCTAAATTGGATATTTTTTGTTTTAATTAACATGCATCATATATATGATTTCATGTGTATTAAATATTACATTAAAATGTAGCAAGGGGTCAGGGAGATGTCTTAGCAGACACAGGTGCTTGTCACCAAGCCTGATGACCTGAGTTTGATTCCCAGAACTCACATCATGGAAAGAGAATCAACTACTGTAAACTGTCCTCTGACTTCCATACATGTGCCATGTCACATGCTCTTGCGTATGCACACACACGTTCCCAAAATAGATAATAGCAAGATTCAGAGACCTGTTTTTCATCAGAAGGATAGTAAATGAAACTATAGATGGTCAAAGTCCTTACTGAAATTAATGCTTTCTTGGTAGTAAGATATGTATATTGAATATCTGAAGCCAGATCTAATTCTTGATGCATACAAATCGAAGAACTTTTTATAGTTGGTTACGTTCTATAGTTCTCACATAATACTATTTCAAGCTCTCTCTACTTGGTACATAGAAAAACATTAATAAATGTTTGTCTCTCTCTCTCCCTCTCTGTCTTTCTCTCTTTCTCTCTCTCTCTTTTTTAAAGTCTTTTTGAGACAGGGTTTCCCTGTAGCCCCAGCTGGCCTTGAACTCACAGAGATCCCGTGCCTCTGCCTCCCAAGTGCTGAGATTAAAGGCGTGTGCCACCAAGCCTTCCCATCTTTTAATCAGAGCCAGTGAGAAGAAATATATCTCCTTTTAAAAGATACCTATAGTGTGCTCAAAAGAAATTGTTTTGTATTACAAAAAATGCCTAACATTGCTGCAGTTTTCCATGTGTGTAGTAGTATTCAGTTTCTCTTATGCAGACTAAACAGTTCAGTTAATGTTGAACAAAGAAAATTATATGCTTTAGTTACTTGTGCTTTAATTTAGATGCTTAATGGCTTTTAATGTTGCAAAATAAGTTTATTATTGTATTATGCTCTCATTTGTATTATATTGCCTTGCTCTCTCATATTTGCAGTGATATGGTCATGGTTTACGAAAACAATAATCCCTAAGAAATAGGTCATTAACAGTACTTAACGATTACTTGTGATCTATGGTAATGACTGATTTCTTTGGGATTATTGCAGTTATAAACCATAATTACAGATTATTACAGCAATAATTATTTTGTTAGGGGAAAATGTTCTATGCTTCAACAGCTGCTAAAACAAGTGCCTTGAACATTTCAGAATGAAGAGAAAAATGGAAAATTATCATGGAAATTTAGCCTTATTATAAAATGAGATTCTAAAAAATTTAGATATGAAATTCATGTATCAGGTTTCTTTTTCTAAATTCAGTTTATATTTGTGTGTTTACATGGTGGATGTAACTTTGGGGATGCTGTTTGGCTACAAAAGTTTTTTTGGTGTGTATTTAAGATATACAGCATAATGACTTAGTAGACATATGCATACTAAAATAAATGTTGCAATCAGGCTTGCCCATCACCTTCCGTATTGTGTGTGCTCGCAAAAAAGCTGAATACCTAAAACCTACTCTGTGAGGTTTCCATTACACAATATGGTATTATTTATGGTTGTTCTCACATGTGTATTAGAACTCTGAATGTAATCATTCTATATAATTGTAAGTTTATACCCTTTGGCCTACTTCTCTCCACTTTCTGACTCTTCTTGCCTTTGATGGGTCGCCACTGTTTTCTGTGTATCAAAGTTCTTTGTTTAGATTCTATATATAAAGTGAGAGTTTGCAGTATTTTTGCCTCTGTGTCTGGCTCATTTCTCAAAGTAACTTCTCAATCTGTTTTACTTTGAACATTGTTTAAAATGGAAGTTTAGCCAGGGTTGGTGACACACACCTTTGATCCCAGCACTTGGGAGGTAGAGGCAGGTGAGATTTCTATGAGATCAAGGCTAGTCTGGTCTATATAGCAAGTTCCAGACCAGCTGGGGCTACAGGGAAATCCTTTTTCAAAAATAACCAAATAAATAAATATATTAATTAATTGAAAATGGAAGTTTAGGGAATGACTTGATGTTTATGAGAAATATAATTTCATCTTTAGCTAAGTACCTAAAATGTATCTAATAGCTTAATAATAGTACTTCATTGGTTCCTAACTAACTTGCTCAGCCTAAGTTCCTAAAAGTTAAGAAATATCTTTTTCAGTTCCTCCCTCATACAATAGAAATCATGACTTTGTGAAATAATTAAAGGGCAAATATGCACTCTATTTCTCAAAGTAAATAAATGAACCTCCTTTTAAACTTACCATTATTTTATAAAAATGCTTATAATTTTGTCACATTGCTACTTTTATATACAGTTCTTTGATAGTCAAGATATCATTTTAAGGTCATAATAAAATGAATTAAGAATCAACTGTTGAGAAATCCGTATCTTATGTGTAGTGTTATTAGTCTGTTACTAGACAGTGGTGCTCATTACTCAGCATTGCAAACTTCATTCCAACTGAGGAGTCTCTGCCATTAGGTTCAGTTCTTTTTTTTAAAAATTTTATTTGTTATTTTTATTTTATGTGTATGCGTGTATTGCCTGCATGTAGGTAAGTGCACCCGTCTTGCGCAGTGCCCATAGAGGTCAGAAGAGGCAGTTGGATCCCCTGGGACTGGAGTTATAGACAGTTGTTAGCTGCCATGTGGGTGCTGGGATTTGAACCTGGGTAAAACAACCAGTGTTGTTAACCGCTGAGCCATCTCTCCAGCCCTGTAAATAATGTGTTTTGCTCTGAGAAATAGAATAGGGGGATGGCACAGGACAGGGTCTTGTTGTGTAGACTGATCTGACCCCCAAACTCATGTCTGTCTCATTCCTCCCAAGTGCTGAAACTGGATACAAGTGCCACCCTGCCTGACTTAGAATAGAATATTTTAGAAAATTGTTACTCCGTTGGGGCAGGTATAATGTTTTATATTCCATTAAAATTAGATTTGCAGTAGTTCAGAATTACGTTCATTTTAGAGAGTGTGTACATAACCCACACATAGACCAACTGATAGTCTGAAAACCAGTTAGTCACTGTGAAGAATCCCATAATCCCTCAGATTCTAAGAAATACAGCTGATTCTAGTTATTTGATGATCATGGTCTATAAAATGTTAGCACTGACTTTGCAAATACAGAATCATTGTTCCTACAGGCACTAAGTCCCAACATTGCCATTTTCCAGTCAACACATGTCATTGTTTTAAGTTTTTTTTTTTCATAAGAGTACTTTAAGTATATTGTTAGTTCATTTACACTTAACTCAGGCCCAGTAGCACTATTGATTCATATCTGAACACGTTATCTAACACATCCGTATTATATATGGGGCATGTAATAGGATTCTTTTTTTTTCACTCAGGAACACTACATAGCACTTGAGTGTGACAGGCCATCTCAAAGAGCAGAATCACTAGCAGAATAAAAAAGTGAAAAGCAGTAGAAATAAATAGACCAAGAAAAGAATGCTTGTTAGAGCTGAAACAAGAAGGCCTGAACTGGGATCATGTTTCCAGACAGCTTTAAATTTTTACTGTTCTGCACATATCTGAATTGAGTGTTGACTTGAAGTTAGAAATACGTTTTACCAAAAGGCAAATTCACATATCATGGAATCTGCAAATAATGATTAGTTATTTACATCTTGTATAGAATATGCTTTGAGAAGAAGTTGCTTAAGTTTAAGCAACTTAATTAAGCAATAGAAATAAAATTACTTTTAATATTTATTTATTTATTTATTTATTTATTTATTTATTTATTTATTTAAAGGGCTTTTGGGACCTTCTTGCTTCCACCTCCACAAGGCTGAGGCTAAAGGTGTGCACCACCATGCCTGGCCTTGTTAATATTTATTTTTAATAAATATATATTTTAATATTCACTAAATTGGCAATGTTACCTTTTAAAAAAGATTTTATTATTTTTATGTATACGAGTGTAATTGTAATGCCTGCATGTAGATAGGTACACCCATCTCATGCAATGCCCATAGAGGGCATCAGATCACCTGGAACTGGAGTTATGGATGGTTATTAGTTGCCCTGTGGGTTCATGGGATTTGAATCTCAGTCCTTTGCAAGATCAGCCATTGCCCTTAACTGCTGAGCCAGTTTTCCAGTTCCCAATGTTGCCTTTTTATTTCATGCTGTTTTTGGAGATGATCTCTTTATTTAGTAAACTATATATTTGGCAACTCATGCCAGGCACTGCTTTAGACTCTGGAGATAGAATATGTAATAATATCTGGTAAAGAACTCATATCTAAGATACATAAAGAACTTATACAACTCAGTAATAGTGACAATACTTGAAAATAGTCAAAGGATTTTAATAAAGGTATTTTCTTGATCAAAGTCATAAAAGTAGCCAATAAACTGAAAAGATGCTCAACATCATTAGTCAATTAGTCATTAGAGAAAGGGCTCTTCAAATCATAGTGAGAAACTACCTCACACCCACTAAGATGGATTTAATTTTAAAGACAGACAATAGGTACGCTTGTTTTAAAGACAAGTGTTAGTAGGAACTTATAGTATTTAGAACTTTATTACTGGTGGGATTGTTAAATGGTGCAGCTTGATGAAAACAGTTTGAGAATTTCTCAACACATTCAAGGTAGAAGTACAACGTGACTCCTACGTATGCCTGAGAAAAATGAAAACATACATACATTTTCTAAAAGTTGTAATTGTTGCACAACCCTGTGAATTTACTCAAAAACATTGAATTATTTGTTTTAAATGAGTTGTGTTGTATATGAATTTTATTTCAGGAAACCTGTTAAAATATGATAGATTCATGAATCAAAGATTTTCAGTAGAACACAGAATTATAAGACTAGTGTCTATAGATGTTGAAATCAGTGATGATTATGATAAAATATTGCTGGAAAGAGACAATGAATCAGGATCCAAATTTTAAAATAAAGGGAACCAATCAGCAGGACAGTAATAATTGCATCAAGAAGGAATATATGTAATTTGATGACATAAGATATAAAGAGGAATGCTTATATCATTAAGAGAGGAAGAATGTTCTAGAGGTAGAAATGAAGAACATGAATACTTCATGTTCAAGTTGCCAGATAAAAGAGGATTTTTTTGTTTTGTTTTGTTTTGTTTTGTTTTGTCTTTTTTTGAGACAGGGTCTCCCTGTAGCCCCAGCTGGCCTGGAACTCACTGTGTAGACCAGGCCTGCCTTGAACTCACAGAGATCCTCCTGCCTCTGCTTCCCAAGTGCTGAGACTAAAGGCTGTGCTACCACACCCAGCTTCAGATAAAACTGTCTTGGAAGAGAAAGCCACTAATAAATGATAGCGCCTATCAAGGAAGCATTAATCAGGGAGACTGTATATTACATAGACTTTTATATTGACCAGAAAACTGTTTTGAAGTACATCAACTTTTTAAATACTTTCAGTTTCTTAAATGGTTTTTTTTCTCCCTGCTGTTGTTTTCAGTAACACACATTGTGGAACTTGCATGTTTTATAACGAGTTAACTGATCAAATTAGTTCTTCAAACTTAACTGTTTCTCATTGCTCATGTATAAACTACAGAACTGATAGATTATGGTTTATTCAGGTTTTTGTAATAAATAAAGAGATGTGTATATTTGCCAGAATGTATTTCTAATTTATAGCTAGTTTGTCATCACAATAGTTTGAATATCACCTATTACAAAGGAGTGGTTTGTAGATTGTTGTGATATAATCATGACAGTATTTTCAGGAAAAATACATTTCTCTGAAATTTACTTTTTTTAAGTCTTTTAATAAGCATAGTATTTTATTGACCATTTAACACATTTAAAGGAATACAGAGTTCACATGAAAAGATTTCCTAGTGAAAGCAACATAATTGATTTCACAATTGTGAAATAGTTTGCTCATCTTTGAAAAGTCAGATCCTAAAAATGGTACAAGATTTCTTAGTGACAGGACAGTTTTTTGTTGTTATTATTCATGTAGGTCCCAAAAGTTTTAGAGGACCGGATACCTGTATCAGTGATCCAGAGATCTGATGAAGTATGCCTTAAAACTCATTCAGTTAATAACTCCATTCCTAAATTTGTCAATTTAGGCCTCTCTAAAGTAAGATTTGTGAAAACTATAGATGTTTGTGTTTAGGTGTGTCTTTTCATATGTGTTACGCACATTTATGTGGAGATCATAGTCCAACCTTGGGTGTCGTTTCTTCTGTGCCGTCCACCAGTTTTTGAGGCAGGGTTTCTTCATTGCCAACAAACTGCCAAGTAGATTTGACTGACTAACCAGGAAGCCCCAGCCAGCTGTCTGTCTTTACCTTCTCAGTGCTGGAATGATCAGTGTGCCCCACATTGCCCAGCTTATTTAGTGATCAAACTCAGATCCTCCTGCTTGCAAGGCAAGCACTTCACTGAGAGTCAACTCCTTAGGCCCTTATGTCATTACTTAAAGCTATGTAATCCATTAATGTTTTTTGGCCATAAGGTAACTCAATACTCAATTACTCAGGAAAGTTGTGGTTTTCAAAATACAAAAAATTTAAAGGGAATAAATTCATTACTATCTTTAACGTTCCAAGCAGAAGCATCTTCAAAATGATCAGAAAGATACTACCATGAAATTGACCATTCATAAAAGATGCTGGTTATTAGTGATATAGTTTCTTGTTTTTTTAAAGATGGGATCTCAGTATGTAGCCCAGTCTACCCTAGAAGTCTCTGTGTAGTGAGCCTGGACTTAAACTTGTCATCCTCCTACTCAGCCTCCCAAGGCCTGGGATTACTCTCATGTGATAGTGGTTTTGTTGTTTTGAGCCAGGGTCTCACTATGTCTCCTGTAATACATGGAGCTCCTGCTGTCCTTCTACCTCAGTACCCCCCTCACCACCATTCCATGAGTGCTTGAATTTCCTGCAAGTGCTACCATAACCAGTGTTAACAAGGGATCCTATTGTCCTCCTAACTCAGTACTCCCCGTCCCCATCTTTTGAGTGCTAGGATTACCTGCATGTGCCACCATGACCAGCATTATGATACTTTCTGACTGAATAACAGTGTGTTCTACACAATACATTTAGAGTTTTGTTATCGAGCCTGATTTTAATCATGCCTTATTTTCCCCCATTTTGCAAATGAAAACTTTGAGACCTAAAGAGGTAAATAATTTACACAAAACCACTGCAGATGGTAGAACTATGAGTCAAACATAGTTTTATCTGGCCTTAAGATCTTTCAGTTTCACTGACTTGATAAGTCTAAAACATAACTCTCTACTTTCTGTCAAAAACTGAGTTTATAATAGTTGATTACTTGTTCAGAGGAATAGATCATTTTGCTAATTTTGGAATTTTCTAAAAAATATGCCTATTTCTGCCAGTACTTCCTAACCCTTTTTCTTCTTTGTTATGTTAGGACGTCTTGCATGGCTGATATACTTAGTTGGTACAGTTGTAGGAGGGAGGTTAACGTACACCAGCACAGATGAACATGATGCTATGGATGGGGAATTATCCTGTCGGTAAGTAGTGGTAATAGAATTTACAGAAATTTACCAAACATTTAAAATTTTAGTTGTTAGTTTTGTAAGGCCAAATGTGGCCTTTAGATAAAGATGTTATTTCCTTTTTCTTCATAAGAAAATCAGTACCTAGAGGTTAAATGATTAGAATTTGATTCTTCAACAGATGTACTCAATTTTCACCTAGTGACCACAGCCATAATAAGCTATTGGGTTACTCATCACACACTATCTAAACTGAGGAAAATTCCTGTGTCTGAATGAGATGAACAACTTGGTTTTCCACATATTTTAATTGAAGAGCATATTTCTTGCTCAGGCATCCTTTTTTTTTTTTTTCATTTGGTGAAGGCTTGAAATTCAAATGAAAATAAATATGTATGAATTTGAAGAGTACTTCTGTAATTTTTGTAAAGACTTTGATTCTTTTAAATTAATGTGTGTGGGTATATATATACTGCATGTATATTTTCAACATTTTTTAAAAACAAATTGTTGGGTTGGATGTGGTGGCACATACCTTTAATCCCAGCTCTTAGAGATTGAGGCCAATGTGGTCTACATTGTGAGTTCCAGGTCAACTAGTGCTACAGGGAGATTCTGTCTCCAAAAAAAAAAAAAACAAATAAAACACAACAACAAAAATAAATAAATAAAAATAAATATTACAATGCTTTATAAACAAAAAAATGGAGTTATCTAACTAATTTGGGGCTGTTATAAGATTAAAATGTGTAACATTTTTTTTATAATGCTTAGAACAGTGCCTGGTAAATAGTGATGTATTTTACACACACACACGCACACACACTTCTTTAAGCATAATGTTGTAAACATTTAACTTGTAAATTAAATAATCTAACCTATACCATAATTTTGACAGGCCTTTGACTTTCAAGTTCTATATTTCTTAATTTTTCTTTATTATAAATTGCTTTCAAGTTAACATTGTTTTTATATAGATTGAAAGAATTTCATTAGCTTTAATTCCTGAAAACTGAAGAGTTCATCTAAGTGTCAGTAGCATTTTAAGGACTCATCATAAGTAAATAAATGACCTCTGGAAGAGTTGTATATGTTCAGTATCCTTAATCTGAAAACCTAAAATCCACAATGCTTTAAAACACAAAACTTTGAGTTCTAGCATGACCTGCAAATATTCCAAAATCTAAAAAGCCATGAAATCTGAAATACTTAGTGTGTCAAATATTTGAGATGAGGGCTACTCAAACTATGTGAATTTATTTTCCAAATCCAAAGCCTATAGACATCATTCTTTCTCAACTGTTGAATACTAGATAGTAAAGTATTGTTTCTAGTTTTAAATGACAAATGGCTTATGTTAATTTGTATTTCTTTAATTCTATATGGCATCTGACATTGTTTTTCACTCCTGTTTTTACTTTTTCATATATATATGTGTGCGTGTGTGTGTGTGTGTATATACACACATACATATAGATTCTATTATTTACCCCACTATTTTGCATGTGTGGTGTATATACATGTGTTTGTGCATGTTCCTGTGTGTGGCTACATATGTGTATGTGTAGACATGTGCATATATGTGTGTGTGGAGGCCCAGAATTGACACCTGGCATCTTCCTTGATCAGTCTCCAATTTATTGACTGAGGCAGAATCTATCACTAAACTTGAAACTTGCTAATTCCAGCTAATATAGGTAACCAGTTTGCCCCAAGGGATGCCTTGTCTCTGCCTCCTGAGTGCTGGGGTTACAAGTAGCCACCACACCCACCTAACTTTTACATGGCTCTGAGGATTTGAACTCTTGTCTTCATACTTGCATAGCAAGCTCTATATTCACTAAGCTATCTCAGGTCCTACGTCACTTTCTTTTGTGATTGTCTTCTAAAATTGATTTATTTTTAAATTTTATTTAATTTTTATGTTTATGAAATTATTGCCTGCGTGCATGTAAGTACACCCATTTCATGCAGTGCCCGCGGAGGTCAGAAGAGACCTTCAAATTCCCCTGCAACTGGAGTCATGGATAGTAGTCAGCCACCATGTGGGTGCTAGGAATTGAACCCGGGTCTTCTGCAAGAGCAGCCAGTGCTCTCAACCTCTGAGCCATTTCTTCAACCCCCTAAAAATTACTTATAATAGCTCAGTATATATTACAGATCTCAATATTTACTATTCAAACTGCAATCCATTGCCACCTCCATCTTCTACTGGTTTGTAATGCCATTTATATCTTACACAAGATTCTTGTGTCTCTTACCAGGTCTTTCATATCTTTCCTTTGATCCTAGAAGTCTGTATCATCCCAGTAAAGTTTTTAAAACCATTATATTTAGTTGTTAATAGTTACATTATTGTTCTTAAATGCAGTGTGTGTGTGTGTGTGTGTGTGTGTGTGTGTGTGTGTGTGTGTTAGTTCGTGAATGATGTATGTGCAAATGTATATGTGGGGATGCATGCATTTGGAGTCCAGAGGAGAACATTGGGAGTCTTTCTCTATCACTTTCCACCTTATTTTTTGAGACAGTTTCTTCATTGAATCTGGGGCTCACTGTTTTGACTGGCTGGTCCATGAGCTCCTGGGATCTGCCTTTTTGCCCCTCAGCTATAGGATTAATAGCACACAGGGCCATGCTGGCTTTTATGTGGGTGCTGGGGATCTGAATTCAACTCCTCTTGCTTATATAGCAAGCACTCTTAGCTACTGAGCCATCTCCAGCCTTGAATATATTCTTAAGTTTTTGATAAATCTGTTGTAATTTTGAATAGAATTCTTTTAAAATAAAAATTGAATCTGAATATAACAAATATTAGTTTTGTTAAGATTTATTATTTCCTACACTGTTACTTTTAAATATGAATTACAATGTGGGGTCTTTTAAAAAAATGTTCACATAACCTTTAAAACATATGAAACATGTCTTGTGCCTTCTTTTAAGTAACATATGCTTCATGAAGTAAAAATGACGTGTTTTGTGTTATGGTTATTTGATATTTTAGAAGTTTTCATCATTAAGCCAGAAATACATATGGCACTATTTCTTGAAAAACACAGCAGGTATCTACTGGCTAATTAGAAAAAATTACATTTTTTCTTTAGATAACAAACATATTTAACTTGAACTAAGGTTTATGGTTTTTAGTAGCCTGTATTCCGTAGAAAATAAGGTTAAGTGGAATTTATGGGATAGTATTTTATTGCAATGTTGAGATAAGTTGTGTTTCCCAGAGTAAAGAAAAGAGAAAAAAGAAAATAGGTGCAAGGACTAGAGAGGGTGTTTGATCCTTATTATTTGGGTTTCTGTTTTTGTGACCTGCCTTCATGATAAATTTGTTTACAACCAGCAAATCAGTTCCCATGGCTGTTTTGCTATCATTTGTAAGTATGTATATAGGGATAAAACCACCTGAATTGCCTGTTGCTCAGGTTCTCAGCTAAGCATAAAAGACAGTCTTTTGCGTTCTTGTTTCAATACTCACATTATAAATTAACATCCTTTTGCAGGCTCCTTCGTGCCACATTTGTCATGTTTCTGTGCTTTTTGTGCTTTCATTCCCTAAAATGGCCCAACTATGGTGTTGAAGTGCTGTTTAGTGTTCCTGTACAAGAAGGCTGTCATGAGCCTTTCAGAAAAAAATACATAAGAAACTTGTTCCAGACATGTTTCTTAATACTATTTCCTGAGAGTTCTGTGATAACAAATTAGCAATATGTATTAAGTAAGGTGACTTTGATGTGTCTTTGAAAAAAAAAGACAGATGTATCATGAAGGTTAGTAATGTTATTGACAAAAATGGGACCTGAGGCATAAGCCTAACCCTCTATTTCTCCCACAAGCAGCTATTGAGTATTCACTGGTCCAGTGTTCTCAATTAGTACAGACCATAACAACCATGAATAATGAGAACCAATGAATACAGTAGAGCACTACTGCAAAAACACAGTTGGTTGCTTGCTTTTATAGGAATTTTCCCCTAGAGGCCACATTGAACCACTGTGCCTCAAAACGGCCCATAGTAGGGAGTTACTAATGACAAGCGACTTATCTGTTGTCTTGTTTCTGTGTCCTGTTTCTTATTGATTGAAGTCTATCCCTGGGGTCTTTAACATCTCACACTGCTTAGTTGTGTTTGAGGAGAAGCTGGAGAAGCGGTAGAGCTTCCTATAGTCCCTGTTGAGTTGGCTAGAGTTGAGATGGGTCTTTGTTCTTCCCTGGTGAGGAATTATAACTATAGGGATTGTGTGAATCTTTACTGGGGTCTCAAGATAAGTGGATGAAATCACTCATGGAATGAGATTGTGGGAGGTTAGTGGTTATATAAGCAGGGCCACACTAATTCAAAGTGGGGTGTATGCTAAGGTTTGCAATTTGTTTGCAAACAACATAAATATTGTGTTTTATAATACTGAGATTCTATTATGTAAAATTTCAAAATAATACTTTCATTCTCAGTAATTAGAACCATAAAACTATCTCCTCTATACAGTTCTTCACTTCATTCAAATAGCACCTCAGACATATCTCTTTGAAGAAACCTTCTCTGACCTCCCTATTCAAATACCATCCTTACCTTGCTTTAGCTTTCTTCATATTACTTATTATCTCTGTGTGACTTGTGCATTTTACTAGACGAATGGAGGAAATAGACATCAACTCTTTTGTTCATTGATATATTTTCTCTTCTGCTTAGCAACCCTGAGGGAGTTTAGGGTTTTGTGTAGTATGCTGATAAAAGATATTGTACACATTTGTGGCTAGATGCCCTAGTCGGCTGACATGCTTCCAATTGTAGTGAGCCCTCAGCATTATTCATTGTTTCTCTTGTTTCAGTAATTCTAGTCTTCCAACTTTTCACTAGGATGTTCTACACTATGTGCACCTTCACTCACTGATTAAAGTTAAACCCATGTCTTTATGTCTTCTTCCAGCCCTGACTCTTCATTTCTCATGACTGACCCCACAGTTGCCCAAACCTGAGAGTTATGCCCATCTTTTCTTCATTTCTGTCTCCAGCCCCAATATCAGGTGTAAATAAACACAATATCCTAATAAAAATCTACTGTAGCTACCTGAGGTGGACAAGGCTAAGAGCTTCCTTCATCACATAGCAACCCTTTCCCCAAGACTGCAGAAGGCATACCCAGAAAAATTGTGAAAGGCAACATCATGGACATAGGAGGGTCATTCTTGATTAGTCCTTACCCAGGAAAAAGATAGCAATTTAACATAAGATATTTTTAAAGATATGCTAAAATGAAACTCTCCAACAGGAAGTGTCTTCTCTAGGACCTGAAGGGATAATATATGAGATATAGCAGAGTTCTTTGTGCACTTTTCAGTGGCCTTGTGGGCATTTCTCTGAATTCTTACCTAGCAGTGAATGAAAGAATACGGCTGGGTCCTAGGAGTATGTTTGAGTTTTTGGTATGTGTGGTTGTGCCTGGGATTGAAGAATGTAAGGATGAGAAAGTAAATAAAACACGGACACGAAGTGATCAAGATTAATGTGGGTCTCACAGGACCTGTTTAGCTATGGGTTTCCAGCTCCTTAACTATCCCATTTTAGACTGTAGGAATGCTCCCCCAAAACTGTTTTAACTGTATACCACAGTGACCTGGTTTATCTCCTTTCCCCTTTGCTTCTAGTATATTCTCTAGAGGAATATTGGCAGGTAAGGCCTAGCTGTTGGAAGGAAACCAGAACACTTTTCTAAGGTCGAATTCTGGCTACTCTAAAAAGGATCCTTGTAAGGGTTTTAGGAAACTAGACACTGCAACTTCATTATTGCTGATGTTTGTAGGAAATTCAGCTCCAGGAGCTGCACAGTTGAATATAGGAGGTATTCCACCAGCTGCTTTGATTTACTTCCATTGTAGCAACTTGGCCAATTGTTAGGTTGTTGGTGGCTTCAAGAACCAAGGTTCCATCTGACCTGATAAGTGGTTTATCCTAGGGGGGGCATGTTGCTTCCGTTTATGCCCATAGCCATGGGGCCCTTCCACATCTCTTGCTCTCATAGTTTCCTTAAATCAACCCTGTTCTCCACTACATCATTTCTTCCTGTTCATGTCACATCTGTTCCTCAACAGCATCTGTAATCTACCTGCCTAAGCTTGATTTGTTTTGGTTTTTTTTTTTTTTTCTCTTTTTTTTTATTTAATTTTTTTTTACAATTAAAGTTTTTTTTGAAAGTTTTATTTTTATTATTGTAAAATATATTTTTATCTTTGCTACAAAAGGAAATACATAAACACCATCTAAACCTACCACATCATGAAGAAGTTGTAACAAGACTACACAAAACACCTCCAGTATGACAAAACTTAAGATGATTATAAAATATTACCAACTTCAGATGATAGAATTTCTTGAGTGGTCAGGCTGAATGCCACATAAGGACAGTCAACTTTAAAAGGCAGATAAGGGATTTCCTCAAAAGAGATTACACGAGTCATTATTGTAGAGACTAGAAAACATACCCAGTGGGCTTAAATAGTAGACTGTCCACTTAGAGTAAGAGGAAAGAGAGAGCTATACCATCCATTCCTCTACAAAGTACAGATCTGCCATGGTTAGGGAATCCATGCTGGTCTGGCATTTTGGATATATACATTCACTTTGTGTTGTAGAAAATGATCCTATTACCTGCTCCATAGTGTCCAAAATATAGTATATTGGAGTATCCAAAATATAGTATAGTATATATGGTATATAGTATAGTATATATAGTATAGTATCCAAAATAGAGTATATCCAAAATATAGTATATTGCACACACATAGCTACACATTTTCAAGAAAAGATTGTATGTTCCAAGTACTAAGGGAACAGGGACACTCTGTCTGCTCAGCTCTTTGCAAGCCATAGGGTTTAGGGGCCTTTTAGCAATTCTGTCCCAAGTACAAGACTTGTATCCAGAACAGAGGGGCAGCATGGGGCCGTGTGTGGACATTTCCTTCAGACATATGATCAGTTTTCTTAAAGACTGGAAAAGAGTATCATTATCAGTTACAGTATTTGTATTTCATAAGCAGTTCAGGGACAGAAAGTCCCTTTGCTTATATAATCAGAGCCAATCTTCCCTGAAACCCACAGAGTGGGCAGGCTTGTGCTATTATCCTCATTTGCAAATGATGAATAAATTGTAATTCAACAAGATTTGGGAATCTACAAAGAAGTCCATTGCAAATAAGTGACTGAGTTCCTTAATGCTATGATTCTGGTCAGTTTGACATGCATTAAATTATTTTCCAGCTTTCATATTTTACTTGTCAGTTAAAGATTGGAAATAAAAATGCTTTTTTGCTATCCTTATGAAAAGGCTGCTTAGTCTTCAACTGGAAATCACAAATACAGAAATATATTTACAGTTTATTGCATTTTTATCAATCCTTTGATAAAAATTACTTTGTAAGGGCCAGGTGTGGTGGCGCAAACCCTTAGTGCTAGCACTTGGGAGGTAGAGGCAGGTGGATTTCTGTGAGTTCAGGCCATCTTGGTCTACATAGTGAATTCCAGGCCAGCTGTTTCAAAAAAATTACTTTGTAAGTGGACTTCTGTTTTTATATTCCATTTATAGTATATATTGATTATAATTAAGGAGCAGTTGCAAACTTCAGCTCTTCAACATAATTTGTATGGGAAATTCAAGAGTTTTAAATAT
>NW_008353596.1:1133026-1138684 GCF_000622305.1 Nannospalax galili
GTTGCAGGACCAGGGAAGTAGAGGGAGGTGAGGGCGGGGCCAGGACCAGAAGCGGTGCTCCTGGAGCCCAAGAAAGGGACTGAGTTTGTCTGGGTTAGAAGGATCAGGAAGCAGTATTGGTTCCCCAGGTGTCTGGGGCCCCAAGACTAGGAATGGCGCAGGGCACAAACTAGGAGTATAGAATGGTGGGGTGGGGGTGGGGGGATGGAAGGGTGAATGGGGCTTAGGGAGTCCTGGTGCGGAGAGCTGGGCTATAGACTTACCCCAAGGGGCCTGAGGATAGTAGTGCAGTCTAGGAGAGTTAGCAGGTGGTGCAGGCCCAGGGAAGCAGAGAGAGGTGAGAGTGGGGCCAGGACCAGAAGCGGTGCTCCTGGAGCCCAAGAAAGGGACTGAGTTTGTCTGGGTTAGAAGGATCAGGAAGCAGTATTGGTTCCCCAGGTGTCTGGGGCCCCAAGACTAGGAATGGCACAGGGCCCAAACTAGGAGTATAGAATGGCGGGAGGGATGGAAGGGTGAATGTGGCTTAGGGAGTCCTGGTGTGGAGAGCTGCGCTATAGACTTACCCCAAGAGGTCTGAGGATAGCAGTCTGTTTTGGTTTTTATACCTCTTGGTTATACATCTATTCCACACTCTGAAGTTGTTCTTGGTGTCACATCAGATCCTGTGACATAAGCATGATCTGGTGCTCATGGGGCGCTGCCTCTGTAACCATCTTCAGCTTCTGTTCAGCCACTTCAGGTCCATCTGGTCCTGCTGCTGCTTCTCTGTTTCACTGAGTGTCTTCCAGAACACAGCATACTCACACTCAGAGAAGCCAGTCTATTGAAGCCTGAGCTGTCTCTGTCTTTGTCTCAGCCTCCCTCCCTCCGTCCGTCCCTCTGTCTGTCTGTCTGTCTGTCTGTCTCTGTCTCTGTCTCTGTCTCTCTCTCTGTCTCTTTGTCTCTTTCTCTCTCTCTCTCTCTCTCTCTCTCTCTCTCTCTCTTGCGCGGGCGTGCGATCCCTCCCTCCCTCTCCCTAATCCTCCGTCTCCCTCCCTTTCCCTCCTTCTCCCTCCCTCTCCCTTCCTCCCTCTCCTTAGCAGGAAGGAGCCTTTACTGTGTCTATCCAGAGCTTTCTGAACAGCTGGCTTCCCTGAGAACTCAACAATATTTTTTTCCTGAGGGCCTTAGTCATCCACAGTGACTCTAGTCCTCTCCCTTGGCCACACAAAAAGACTTATTCCAAGAGTTCACTGCATTAAGGAAGGTTTTACACATGAGGAATGCACTGTGGCATGCAACACACACACACAGCTCCTTTCCCCAGAATGGCATGTTGTCCAGCTCTTGTTTGGCAGTCTCCAAGAGGGTTTATGTTTCTAAGCATATAATCTTTGTTCATGAAAGCATCAACCAGCTTTTCTGTGTTTGTTAGTTTCATCCTTTCCTCCTCAGTGATATCAAGAGATTGGTCACAGAGATGGTTGTATAGAGTAAAGGTCTTCTCTCCTGGTTTTCTAAAATTCTTCATGTCAGTAGTTAGATCTTGATTTTAACTGCTGACCTATTACCCATGTGCAGTTTTGGCAGTGACAGTGCTGCTGCTGCTGCTGATAATATTTTCTTAGAGTATAGTTCTACTTCTTCAAGCTAAAGGTTTGATAACTCTGCATTTTGTACCCCTCTGCCCACATGTCTTTCCACAGAGTAAAGGTGGCCTGTAGTGCATTTCATGTATTTTTTTAAATGAAATAAAACAACATGGCTTCTCAGGCTCCTCCTGATGTGGTTCCTGATTTTCTCATTACCTTGACTCTTTCCATGATTGTTGGGTAGCAGTATTGAACATTTTAAAATCCTTAAATTATCCATTTTTTGTTCTCTCTGGATTACTACTACTTTCTGTGTTTTGTCCTTGCAGTGTTCCATTCTATAATATTAGGAATCCTTATTAATTCTTTATAGCATTTATTATAATATAGAACTTGGCATTCTTTATTCTATTTACTTGTTGTATTATCTTTAAATTTCTATTGGGTTAGGGCTACATGTATATCCTGCTCACATCTAATACACACTTAGCATAGTGGATGCTTTAATGTTTGTTGGCTTAGTGGAGAATCCAAACAATTTTCCAGTATCTATTTCTTTTTATTTTAAATGGTGTGCCTATAAGGCTGGAGAGATGGCTCAGCAGTTAAGAACACTAGCTGTTCTTGCAGAAGACCCGGGTTCGAATCCCAGAACCCACATGGCAGCTAACAACTGTCTGTGACTCCAATTCCAGGGGCTCCAACAGCCTCTTCTGTCCTCTGCGGGCATTGCACAACACAGGTGCACTTACCTACATGAAGCAATACATACATACACATAAAAAAAATGGTTTGCCTATAACTTGGAAAACTATTTAATGAGGTAGCTTTTTGTTCCTTCTATGCTTCCTGTCAAAAACAATAAAAAGGAAAAACAGATATAGGACAGTAAGTTGAAACTGGCAGTGAATATTACATATATTCTGGGTGTGGATGTGTGTGTATAAAATGTAAGTACTGGTCATAAGCAGTTGTTTGAGGTGGAAAAAAGTCTTTGAAAAAATGCAGAGAGTGATAGTTGTCCCCTGTTTATCTTCTTGCCTTTTCTATAAGCAACAAAATACCTAAATGTTTCTCTTGGCAAATGACAGTCTAAATGAAGACTAGATTTACTAGATGGTCTTGCAGCTCAGTGTGGTTCAGTGATTATGTTTAGTACAATTTGATGTCAATGAGTGTGATGTTTGCAGCGTATGTGGAGTTAATGGGTAGGGATAAAGAAGCCATCTTAGATTGCGAAGTGCTGAGGAACCTGAGCCTCTGGTGTGGCATGGAGTACCAAACACTCTGGAGCACTGCCGTGGGGTTTTGCTCAACAGCAATAAACCTATACTTTTTTTTAACCTATTGCTATTTTGGATTTCAGCCATTTGCGGCTAAACCTGTACTACCAACATTTTTTTTGACAAGTGGATCATGCACCATGCTGGGAGTTCTTTTTCTGCTTTACTATTGGGATATCTTTCCTCTCAGGCAAATGAGAATCACTAGGTTATTATGAATTGCAAAGATACCCAAACAAACTTCTTAACTGTCTTTAGCTCTTACACTTTTGTTGTATTTGGGAATGTATACTTAAAGAGTAAAGAGAAAGCACATGGAGTTTACAAAGAACTTTAAAGAATTTACAAGCGGGCTGGAGAATTGGCTCAGTGGTTATGAGCACTGGTTGCTCTTGCAGAGGACCCAGACCTGGTTCCCAGCACCTATATGGCAGCTAACAACAGTCCATAACTCTACTTCCAGGGTAATCCAATGCTCTCTCCTGACCTCTGCGGGCATTGCATGACAGGGGTGTGCTTACAGGCAATACACTCATACACATAAAATAAAAATAATAAAATAAAAACAATTTACAAACAAGATATGAGCCCCTTCAATCGCTTAAAAACTCACTTGGGCCCAGAGATGATTGAGATAGTTTACACAATTTAAAAGCACACCAGTGATCTGTTAACTCACTAATGCGTGGACTTCAAAAACTCAGCTTTGGAGCTGGGCGTGGTGGTGCACGCCTTTAATCCTAGCACTCGGGAGGCAGAGGCTACATAGTGAGTTCCAGGCCAGCTGGGGCTACTGGGAGACCCTGTTTCAAAACAGACCAAAAAAACCAACCAACCAACCAAACAAACAAACAAAAAAAACAAACCTCAGCTTTGTCCCTTCTCTCAAAATTAGATGATAAACACATCTTCTTAGGAATAAAACCCCAAACCTCTTGCAGTGATCTTAAATCTAATTCTTGAGTAACTTTTATAAATCTTAGCAACATTGAAGATATTTTGGCAAGTGAAGAGTCTTTTTTGTTTGTTTCTTGAGACACAGTCTCCCTGTAGCCCCAGCTGGCCTGGAACTCACTGTGTAGACCATGCTGGTCTTGAACTCTCAGAGACCCACCTGCCTCTTCCTCCCAAGTGCTGGGATTAAGTGCATGCAGCACCACATCTGGTGTGAAGAGTACTTAAAAAAATTTTTTTTATTTACTATTTTTATTTTGTGTAGGAGTGTTTTGCCTGCGTGTACATGAGTGCACCCATGTCATGCAATGCCACGGAGATCAGAAGAGGGCTTAGGATTCCCCTGGAACTGGGGTTAAGGACAGTTCGTGGCCGCCATATGGGTGCTGGGAATCGAACCCAGGTCCTCTGCAGGAGCAGTCAGTGCTCTTAACTGCTGAGCCATCTCTCCAGCCCTGTGAAGAGTACTTTTAAAATGTATTTTAGGGGCTGGAGAGATGGTTCAGTGGGTGGGAGCATTGACTGCTCTTGCAGAGGACCTGGGTTCGATTCCCAGCACCCACATGGCGGCTATGAACCGTCCTTAACTCCAGTTCCAGGGGAATCCGAAGCCCTCTTCTGACCTCTGTGGCATTGCTTGACACGGGTGCCCTCACGTACACGCAGGCAATACATTCGTACACATGGAATAAAAATAATAAATAAAATATTTAAAAAATGTATTTTAATATAAATCTAGGAAATAATTGCTGCAAAGATGATTATCAAGGTATATTTTCTTAACACTTTGATAATATACTGCTTTTTAAAAGGTATTGTAGTATTACCTAGAACAAACAGGTCATAGAAAAAACATACATCTAACTTAAAATCTCCATGTGTTTTTAGATTTCCAGAAAATCTAGTTTCATATCCAGAATTCTTTGTATATTTAACTTAATTTGAGTTTCTTTATAGTATGCTATTAATAATAATATATACTATTTTAAAACGTCCTTTTATGCTTTTATTTTTTCCCCTTTTTAAGTGACTATATGAATACATAGTGTTCTAGTTAGCTTTCTGTGGCTGTGATAAAACACTAAAAGCAACTTTGGGGAGGAAATGGTTTATATAATATCCTAATGACAGTTCATCATCCAGAGAAGTCAAGGCAGGAACCTGGAGGCAGGAGCTGAAGCAGAGACCAGGGGAGGAGCGCTGGCTTGCTCAGTTACCTTCCTTATGCAGCCCAGGCCTACCTGCCCAGATACGGTATCGTCCACGGTGGATTGAGCTCTCCTCCTCAATTATCAATTAAGAAAATTCCTCATAGACTTGGCCACATGCCTGATTATTCAACTGAGGTTCCCTCTGTCCAGTTGTCTCTAGTTTGTGTCAAGTTTACAAAAACTAGCCAGCATACATATTTATACACATGAATGAATGCATGTAGGCAGTTGTGAGTAGGTATAATGGCAGGAACATATTAGGATTATATTTTGATTATATGATTTTGATTTTGATTCTGTGGAGAACAGTTTGTTAATAATTATCAAAATTATAGAAACGAATGTTTAAGCAGTTGAATCACAAGTTCAAGGCATGTCTCGGCTGTAGAATGAGTTCTAGGCCAGGCTAGGTAATTTGGTGAGACCCTGTTCCAAATTAAAAAACAAAAAGGCCAGGGGATATAAATTGTAGATGGTGTGTCCAGCATGCGCAAGGACATTTTCAGCCCCCTCTCCCCCTAAAAAGAGCTTGATTAAATTTTTTTTAATCAACACCATTTTCATATATTTTTAGGTAAAATTTAATGATTAATTGATTAATATAACTTGTTGGCTATAGTTCTTAGTTTTAAAAATTAA
>NW_008353596.1:1138702-1159230 GCF_000622305.1 Nannospalax galili
AAATACATACTTATAAAAAATTTGCTTATATATATATATTTTTTTGCATGGAATATACCATTCGTCTGTATTTATTTTAGCGCAATAATATGTATATACTCACTTAGAGGTTATATTGCTTTGTTATGTATAAAGACTAGAAGGAATTAGATCAATTGTATCTTGTAGAGGTAGAATTTCAAATGATTTAAAAAACATTTTCTGTCCATGCTTTTGTATTTTCTCAATTTTTGGAGTGATTATATATTTTGTGACATATTTCAATATTATTTCTCTAAAAATCTATACAACTTTTTTTTCTTCATGGACAGAGTTTTTCAGCTTATATCTTTAATGGATACAGGATTGCCTCGGTGTTCTAATGAGAAAATAGAACTCGCAATTCTCTGGTTCTTGGATCAGTTTCGCAAAACATACGTTGGTGACCAACTTCAAAGAACCTCAAAGGTAGGTTTTTACTATTAGAAAGTTTTGAACCTGCTGTTGGAGATGAAGATAGGTAGGAACAGAGTGATACATTTGTGAATTTCTACAGAAGAAATAGAATGGATTGGTGGACTTCATTTAATGAATTGGTATTGAAATCATGCAAAAATAATTTTCTTGTTTTATGCAAGATTTATCCTTTTCTCTGAAGGAGTAGTAAGTATTTTTATTTTTATGTGGATGGTCATTAAATACTTGAAATTATTTTAAACACTTTGTTAGATACTGCATTTTGTATTTCAAGATTAGAAATGAGATTTGTTCTTTTAGTAGTTATGGGATGTTTGGACATTGACTTATGTGGTGTCCAGTATATTACAGTCATGATGGCTCACAGGGCGTTTTTACATGATATAAATGTGGACTAAGAGAATTCAGACATACAGTTGATAGGCAGTTAAATCACCTTAATGTAGGAAATACTTGTAATAAGATAATTGAAAGGTTAGCATCAACAAGTTTAAATTAATTGATATTGAAGCATAATGAAAGATTATTGAGGTGTCCGTGAACCCTAGGGGAATGCTTGGTAGTATAGTTGGCCTTCTGTAGTCACAGAATCTGTATACATGGATTCAACCAAGTGTAGATTGAGAATACTGAAAAAAGAAAATAGTATTTCCTAAAAAACACAATGAAACAACTGTTTATATAGTACTTGTTCTAAATATTCTAAGTAATCTAGGGGTGATTTACAGTATAAGATGTGTGTCGGTTACATACAAATAGTACAGAATGTTATTTGGCAGTATATAAAAATTGGTTTTTAAAATTATCCTTTATGGAGTTTGGCATATAATATGGTTGTGAAGCACTTGCTTAGCATTCACAAGGCCTTAGGTTCAGTCCACAGTACTAAGCAGTTTGTGTGTGTGTGTGTGTGTGTGTGTGTGTGTGTGTGTGTGAGAGAGAGAGAGAGAGAGAGAGAGAGAGAGAGAGAGAGAGAGAGAGAGTTAGTAAGATTATCCTTTAAGATAAATTTTTTCAGGTAGAATTTTCTTTACCTTTTAAGGAATTGATACAACTTAATAGTTTCTTACTTGAATGTATTATGACATGTCATTTCCATTTAGGATTTATATTAAGAAATTTTACTTAGAATTTAGCTACCATCAAATGACATCATTAAGTAGGAAAAAGAATAGCTAGGAATAACCGTTTAAAATTGTTACTAATAACAAAATATTTCCAGGATGCTCCTTTTTAACCTTAGATGTACTGCTTGAAGATCAAATGTAAAACATTATTATAATTTTCTTAATGTCTCTGAAGAAATGTTTTATTTTGCTTTTGGAACAGTAAATACTCATTAATCTCATGTTTATTTGGCTTACATCCTGAGTCAGAACAGTGTAATAGGAGTGGAAAAGCTTTCTAATTATTGTCTTTACAGTTCTCCAGACAGTTAGTTACTCATGTGAACTCAAAGCAATGGTGACAGCATGCACAAGTCCTGTGCAAGCTCCAATGGATAAACCCAAACTAGAGATCATTTGGGGATTAAAGTTAGACTCTATAGATTTTATTATACAGAGAGAATACACTGAATTGAGTTGGGGGGGCGCGATGTGGGGAGGTGTAGATGGGAGAGGGGATATAAATGTCATCAAATTATATTGTGTGGAAATCACAAAAATTCAGTAAAAATGCTTTAAAAAAGTGCTTGGGGAAAAATATAAAATGATCTAGTTGTTTTAGAGCAGTGGGATTGGTTTGTAATAAACTAACTTAATGTAAGGTGCTTGTGAAGAAAAATGAATAGTAGGGTAATTTTGCTTATATATTAGGAGAAGAGCTACATATCATTGGGCTGGCATTCTTTTATTTTAACTAATATTTTTGTGCCTCAACCTTATTCTGTCATCTGAAATATTTAGTCCTAAAATGCCTTTATTTCTAAGGCATTTGTGCTAGTTTGTTTTCATCACTGTGGCATAATACCTGAGGAGCACAAAGAAGACATATTTTGGCTCATAGTTTCAGAGGCTTCAGTGGCCATCTTTATGGGTCTGTGGTAAGGCAGAACATTTTGACAACAGGAGGGCATAGTAGGCAGGGCGTGACCTACGGCACACAGGAAGAGTCCACAACAAGCTGTTTGTTTCGGAGCATTCCCCTACATGCATCCTAATTCTTTCAACCAAGCCTTAGGCCAATAGTGTGTTCAGTTATGAATTCATCAGTATGAATCCATTGTAAAGTTAGAAGCACTCATGATCCATCACCTCAAAAGCTTATCAGTTGTCTACCAGTCCCCTAATGCATGAGATTTAGGACATTTTTAGGTTCAAATCATAACATCCTCTTGCATAACATTAAAGTTGGCTAGACCTAACTACTTTACAATTTCTCTAGCTTTTCTAAAGGTCTGTCTTAGTAGTAACAATATTTGGCATGTTCTTAGTATATGACTGTCAGTCTTCTCAGAACTGTTTATACTCTTTATTCTTAGAGCAGGAAGGATGGGATTGTTCTCATCTTTCCTAATGAAAGAACAGAGTCTAAAACATTTAATAATTTAATTTAATAAGTGCTACATACCCATTTCCATGGGTTCTGTAAGTATGGATTCATCTAATAGATCAGAAATATTCAGAACAGGGTTGAGGAGATGCTCAGTGGGTAAAGTGCTTGCTAAGCAAGCATGAGAATCTGATTTCAGATCCCTAGAACTCACACAAAAATCAAGCATGGTGGACTGGGACTGAGGTGTTGGTTGAGACAGGTGGATCATGGGAGCTTGCTGGCCAGCTGGTCTAGTCAACAGGTCAAGTTCCAGATTCAGTGAGAGACCATGTCTCAAGAGTAAGACATACGGTGATGAAGATCCCAGATGTCAACCTCTGATCACATCATCAGGCACAGATGAATATGATATGCACATACACCAAAAAATAAGAAGAAAATGTTGATTTTCAGAAAATTGCATTTGTACCAAAAATACAGAAAATTCAGTTTCTTGTTAATAGGCCCTAAGCAATAAAGTTTAACAGCCATTTACATAGCACTTACATTGTAATTATAAGTAATCTAGGAAAGAGAGCATATGTGTAGTTTATATGCAGATACTGTGTCCTTTTATATAAAGAGACTTGAGCTCTTATAGATGATATTATGAATATTCAGGGCACCACAGATTCCTAAGGATGACTATACTTTTTTTTTTTCTGGCAACTAACTAAGGAGGGCTAGGTGGACACTACTTCTTTGTGAGTATATTATCTGAGTACAATTTGTGGCCCACAAGTTGATGGTATTGGATGATAGTAAGTGAATATTTAATACTATTTAATAATTAAAACACACTTATTTTGTTCCAGGAACTAGGCTAACCACTTTTAAGCATTACCCATTTAATTGTATCATATAGAATATGATTATATCGTTCTTCCCAATCTCTGCATATTTTGTCAACTTCTTGCTTTAATGTCCCATATTTCTACTGTAAACATTATGCACACTTATCAGTCTGTGCTATCAATTCTGGCTATTAAAATAAATACTTACCTTAGTCTTAAGATCCCCTCCTTAATACCCAAATTATAATTGAGTTTGTGTATATCCCCTTGTTTTAGAATGCATGCTGTACTTGTAATTGTTAGGAAAATATGGACATCAGTTTTGGTTAGTGTTATTTCTGCCTTGATCATTGTTATCACACCAAGTTTCTGGCATAGGGCATATATGCTTTCTGCTAACTCAAGAGTATGCATTTTGTGAAGTTATATAGAAGTTGGCTTACATCTCATGTTCAGTACTTTCACATTATAATCTTGATCTTGGAAAATGATGCTGACTTGAGTGAAACTCTTCAGCAATTTTAGGTAAGGTATGATTTTAAGGATCCTCACAAATGTTTTAAATTGTGTGTCTGTGTCTGTGTGTGTCTCTGTGTGTGTGTGCATATTTGTTCAGGTGCCTACAGAAGTCAGAGGTATCAGAACCCCCTGCCCCCAAACTGGAGTTATAGGTGGCTTTGAGCTGCCTGATGTGTCAGGTGTAACATCAGGGAACCAAACTCGGGTCCTCTGAAAGAGCAGCTAGCACTGTTAACCACTGAGTCATCTCTTCATCCAAATCTTGACAATTTCACAAAAACTTATATACATAATGGATTATAAAATATATAAGTAAGCACTTCTGATACCAGGGTGGAATCACCAAATAGTCCTAAGTGATTTATGTGATAGAACGTGTGTCCTATTAATGAGAAAGAAGCATTGTAATTAGTGCCTGTTTGATTCTTTGTTCAGAACTTGACAAGCATTATCTAATTGGTTCTAATGAAACCACTAAGGAAGTACAATTTTGGCAGCATGTTCCATTTTATAGACATGGAAACTGAGGCTTTGAGTGTATAATTAATGTGTTTTAGTAGTTGGATATGCATTTGAAACTTGGATGCCTTATCCAAAGCCTTTCCACTGGGATATTGAATAGGCTCTTCCATAGAGGAGCTCTGTTGAATAGAACACTCTTTCTACTTATCCTGTTTTCAGGAAATTATATTGAACCCAGAATGTTTCCATTGTGCTTCTTGTATCTGATCTGCCTCCTAATCTGCTCATTTTTTTTTTCTAGCTATCTTAACTCCACCCTTTCTTTGTCCCTTCGTTATAATTGCTTCTCATCATTTCAGATTTTGGTTGGTTGGTTGGTTGGTTGGTTGGCTGGTTGGTTCGTTTGGTTTTTGAGACAGGGTTTCCCTGTAGCTAGAGCTGACCTGGAACTCACTATGTAGGGTCACCTGCCCAAGTGCTGGGATTAAAGGCTGCGTCAACACGCCCAGTGCAAAAGTATTTTTGGCCCCCTTCTTGATCCATTTCATCCTCTCTGCTGCACTCCATTATCCACATTGCTACTGTGGTAATCTTCATTAGAGAATGAGAGAACTATGCAGTGCACTCCCCCATGCTTGTTATCCAGCTTTCTCAGTCTTAGTGCTTTGCTTTCTCTGCTTCACATTTGTGTATTTTTAGATAAAACATTTATCACCCTGTTGTTGGCTCATTTTATAAAATTTTTCTCTAAAGCAACAACTGTCATAAACTTGGTGTTATTGTCATCATGATTTTGTTCCTTGTCCACATTTCTATGTATTTGTACACAAAATACAATGCTGTTAATTTTGTATGGAAGTAATTTGCCATTTGGATCCTCAGTGACTTGTCTTGGATCAGTGCTGTTTCTGAGATTTATCTATGACAATACAGATAGATTTCGATGATTGAATGGTAGTACAATGTCTTTCTGTGCCATTATATACTCACTTTCTCCTCTGTTGGTAAGTTAGATTCTTTCCATTTTTTTCAATTCTGTAAAACATTCTACAATAATCAATTACAATCCCTATCTCTTCTTGTATATGTAAAACTTTTATCAAAAAATACCAGAAGTAGAATTGCTGGACTGTAGCATGTCCATGTCTTTAGCTTTACTAGATGGTACAGTTGTCTTCATAAGTCTTAACAATTTATTCTCCTTCTCCTAGTAGGTAAGGTATGTTTTTCTGTCCTCTTGCAGGCATCACATTCTCGGGTTTGGGAAACACATTCTTTCTTAAATGCTTAAAATTCTTCAGTGGTTTCCATTATTTATGAAGTAAATTTGTCCTGTCAAACTTGATCCACTTTTGCAACTTCTCTTTTTTAAAAAAATTTTTAATAACTGCATGATTAGAAGCATTTCATTACAGCTTTAACATATTCAGTAACACACTCCAGAGCAAGAGTACATCTCTTTCACAAGTGGCTATAAGTTTCTAGGTTCACAGTTGAATTAAAACAGTTATATAATGTTGAACTCAGTATAAGCCTTGTAAGACATAAAATTGAATGAATTTTTAACCTTTAAAAAACATCCCCATTTCATTTTAGAATATATTGTTCCTTGCAGAAAGACTCATTGTTTTACCTACCAACACTGAGATATTGGCGCATGCATCTCTAATCTGTATGTATGTGATTATTACTAGTCATAATTGATTGCACTTATCCTTGGCGCCTGGGTATGTCTATAAAGACATCGGGTAGATTTCAATGGTAATGTTTATCACCTTTACTAATTAACATGATGTAATTTCCATGCTTCTTCCTCAAATATAATACATTTTTAAAAATTTTGTTGATTTGTGTGTGTGTGTGTGTGTGTATCACACAGAACATCTCAAACCAACTTATTCATCTATGCACCTACTTCTAAGATGGCACCCTCCCATAGCCTCCCTCCCCCAACTAGAGCCCTTATACTCTGATTGTTGGCACCCCCAGCCATTCCCCACTACTTGTCCATCTGGTGAATCCAGTCAGCCTATCTCGAGGTCTTTGTTTTAGCAGGGTCAGCTGTTCCTCATCTAGCAGCAATCAGTTGTCAATATTCCTTTAGATAGATTGGGTTCTGCTGTTCATTTTCCCAGTTCTATGCTGGGTTACTACCTAAGAATCCCTTGGGCCACCCTGGCCAGCAACTCAAAAGAAGGTATCTCCTATCTGGCATTGTTGCTTGTTATGTAGGCTTTAGCTATGCATATGGACTCTAAGAAATTATATTGGCCCCTTTAATCTTTGCTTATACTTTTGTTTTGGGTGTTTAAGGCCATACAGTTGGCCCAGATAAACCGATTTATTTTTACTCTTAAGGTGGTTTGAGGATCTGTTCCTCAGGGGTCACATGGGCTTGGGAGGAGCCCCTGGTTCCTTTCTTCTACCAGTTCTGCCTATGTGAAGATAAAGGTCCTGCTCGACCATGGCTGGCTTTGCTTGAAATCATGGAGGAAATGATTCCTCTGTGTTGACCTTCCTCTTTGTAGACTGGACACTGGTTGAAGTCCATCTCATGGAGTCTCCTCGGCCTCCTTGATCAAGAGGGTAGGTGACCCACCACAATTACAGGACATTTTGAGAGATGCTCATAGTTCCCTGGAACTGGTCGACCTAGGAGGGCAAGGAGCAAAAACTGTCCTTTATGTCCCTCTGACCAAATTAGTATAGGCAAAGTATGTCTGTTAAACATCCAAGAAGGTTAGTTCCACCAATCTGGTACTTTTTTTTTTTTTTTTTTTCTTGGGCAAAGACCAATTGTTCTCAGATAAACCTTACCTAGACATATATTTCTTGATCTGCTATGTATAATTTGTCAGTACGTTGTTGGAGTAATAGGGTTCCCTCTGGTTTTTAAAACTAGCTAGGCATTATTTATCTCTCACATTGTTTCACCCCTCCATCATGGTTTCCCCAATTAGCAGCTTTTCTTTGGATACCTTATCCTACTTTATGATGTGATTTCTGCTATAAATGTTGGTACCTCTTTTTCTCTCCTGTTTTTACTCAAGTTTAAGTGCCTGTTAATAAGTATGTACTAGTAGTATTATGACCAAGATTATGAAGGCAATTAGAAAGGCATATGTCTTCTGTAAGTTTTGTTGTTGTTGTTGTTGTTGTTGTTTTGGGCGGTGGTGGTGGTGATGGTGTGTGTGTGTGTGTGTGTGTGTGTGTGTGTGTGAAGTTGTTGTGCATGCATGTCCATATGTGTGTGTACAGGTGTGCATTCACATATTTATGCATGCATATGGAGGCCAAAGGTCCACTTCAGGTGTCTTTCCTCAGATGCTGTCCACCTTGGTTTTTGAGACAAGGTCTCTGAGGTGGCCTGGAATTCGCTGTTAAGATTAGATTGTCTGGCCAGTGAGACTCAGGGATCCACATGGCTTTCCCTCCCTAGTGCTCGGATTGCTTATAAATTCAAGTTCTACCACACCTGGCTTTTTTATATGAGTTCTGGGGGGGTCAAACTTATGACATGCCTATAAAGCAAGCACTTTTCTGAGAGAACCATTGTATTAGTCAGGGTTCTCCAAAGAAACAGAACCGGTAGAATGAATATAGATGTATAGAGATTTATCAGCTTAGCTCACAGGATAGAGTCCGAGTAGTCCAACAACAACTGCACCACACTGGAGAAGCTGAGAATCTGTAGTCGCTCAGTCCACGAGGCTGGAATGTCTCAGTAGTCCCACTCTGGTGCTGAAGGTCTGATGAATTCCAAAAGATCAGCTAGTTTTCAGTCTATAGCAGCAAAACGAACTCACCAGCAAGAGAGAAGGCAAGGAGCAAGTAGCCAGGTGTTCTCCTCTGCCTTGGCCTTTTATACCAGCTGCCATCAGAAGGTAACACCCACATTTAGGGTGTGTCTTCCAGCTTCCAATGATCCAATCAAGATCTCTTTCATTTCAGTTAATACCAGATCCAGTCAAGTTGACACCCAGGATTAGCCATCACAGCCATCTCCCCAATTCTTAAATAAATTTTTGACTAAAGAGGAATAAAAAAAATTATTAAATGCCAATTCATGCATCCAAATAGAACATAAACAGTTAAGTATTTCTTTCACACAGTTCTGGTAGCTGGAAAGTCCAACATTAAGGACCTAGCCAATTAGCAATAGAGTCAAAGATGTGTGGCATAATAGTGCACTTGAACACCACTATAAACTAATTAGACCAGAAGACACCTATAGAATATTCTCCTAAATATCAAAATATACATTCTTCCTAAGTGCCCACCTAACAGTTTCCAGAATAGACTATACAGTATTGCCAGAAAACAAAAGTCAATACATTTGAATTGACCAAAATAATGCAAAGGATGTTTGCCAACCATAAGGGAATTTATTTTTGGTGCTGAGGATCAAACTCAAAGCCCCACTGGGTTATGTATTCAGTCTTCAGAATGGAAACCTAAAAGTACTTTCAGATAAATAAAAATCAAGATAATAGGCCGAGACGTGGTGGTGCACGCCTTCAATCTCAGCACTCAGGAGGCAGAGGCAGGCAGATCTTTATGAGATTGAGGCCAGCCTGGTCTATATACCGGAGGCCAGCTGGTCTACATACTGAGTTCCAGGCCAGCTAGGGATACAGGGTGACCCTGTTTCCACAAAACAAAACAAAATGAAGATACATCATATCAAAGTACATATAAGGTACAATTGAGGTAATGAAGAACAATTTTGTAGCTGTGAATGTCTAGATTAAAAAAGACAAAAAGAAGCTGGGCTTGGTGGTACATGTCTGTAATCCCAGTTTTGAGGGTCCTGAGTTGGAACTTGTATTTAATAGCAAGACCTTGCAAAGAAAATAAAAGAGTAAAGAAAAGAATATCTCAAATCAGAAGCCTTAACAGACTAGAAAAAAAAATAGAAGAAATTAAATAAAAAACAAGCAAAATAAGGAAGAAATAAAGACAAGGTTAAAAATTAATGAAATCGAGATTTTTAAATGAGAGTAACAAATCTAAGGCTTTTTGGGGGTAAAAGTCAAAAAACTCAACAAAGCTTTAAGCTGTATTAGTAAGAGGGAGAAGAAAAAGAACCAGTTCAAAACAGTAAAGTAAGAAATGAAGTGGTTGGCATCATTGTTGACCTTACAGAAGTGTAATTATTATGGAATTCTTTGAACAGTTGATTGTAAATAAATTAGAAAACATAAATCAAATGGTCAAGTCCTGAAAGTTACTTCTTAAGGCACAACCTTGAATAACTTATAACAGCCATAGAAGTTGTGTTAATAATCAAAGACTGTCCACAAAGAATAGCTTAGATCTTGAAATCCTGTAGCGAATTCTACCAAACAGTGAATAGTCTTGAAATGATCAAATCCCTATATGAATACGGAAGAATCAGGCCAAAGAACCAATATCTTGTAAGACCATCGGAAGCAAAAGCATGATGTTCAACATTGTGATAGAGGTTCTGGCCAGGGAAATTAAGAAACAAATTGAAATTAAAGGCATTTAGGTTAGAAAGAAGGAATGAAAACACTCCGTTTGCAGATGGGATGTCCTCATCTCTAAAGGACCCCTAGAACTGAGAACATAAGTATGGAGAATATAATAATATCAGTAACCATGCAAGAGAGGACCTTCAAAACAATCATTTGAACCCAATATGGTATGCTTTATGCTTGTAATCTGGCCCATGAGAGGCTGAGGCAGGAGGATCATGGATTTGAGGCTGACTTGGCCTACATAGTAAATTCTGGGTAAACCTTGACTGCATAGCAAAACACTACCCCAACAAGAAAAAAAATTACTGGATTTGCATGCACTTGCAACAAACAGTCCAAAAATGAACAAAACATTCCGTGCAAGATATCAAAAAGAAATACTTGAGAGAAGGGTAATGTTTATAATCTGAAAACTACAAAAAATAGTTGAAAGAAATTAAAGGGGCCATAACAACTAGATAGAAGTTTGAATGGCTATGCATTGGAAGACTTAATATTATTAAGAAGGAACAGTCTTCAGATCAGTCTCCACATTGAGTCCATTGTCTGCTAAAATCTTAGCCATCTTGTTATGGGGAAATGACAAGCATATCCTATGTTCATGAGATTAAAAGGACCCAGGAAAACCACAACACTCTGGAAAAAGAATAATCTAGAAAGGGTTATGCTTCCTAATTTGCGAACTTTTTACATAGCAGTAATCAAGACAAAGTAGCACATGCACAAGAATCTATATGCATGTGAGTGAAATGCATTTGGGAGTCCAAGTGTTCATCCTAACACTGATTTTTGACAAGAATGCCAATCACATCACTGGAAAAAGAATGGTTTTTGATAAATAGTAAAGGGGAACTGCAACAGCAACGAAACTATTTGCTAAAAAAAATTCCAAATTGCTTTTCAGGAAGATTCCCAATATTGGGAAGGTTCTAGAGGGAATGTAGGTTACTGACTTATAAATAGGGTGCCGTACACTCAAAATTTGTCAAAGATTTATAAGTCAATGTTTCTTGTCCTGGTAGTTGTTGATAGCCTCATTCTCTGTTGTCAGAAGTTATCCCTGTTTGAAGGGCAAATTATATAAAAACCTTATGTGTAGATCATGTTTATAAGTAGAATTATAGAAACTTATGAATAAGAAATAGCTTTGTTAAGACTAAGGAAGAATCCTGCCTTTTGACCCTTCGTTTTTCAGTATTTAAGTAAAAGCCATGTTTACAAACATGAACTGATTGTATGTAAGTATATTATATCCTTTTAAATCTGTGAAGTAGCTTAGAATTTACATTAACAAAGTATGTGCTCATCGACGTGTTTTCAAATTGTCTGAAATAAGAAATTGGGTATTATTTCAACTTTCATTTTCTGTTTATGAATTATGAAAGGTTTTTTGTTCAGCTTTTTTCCTATTGTTGAGTACACATATAGAGCAGCAGATGGCATTCTCTCCCTACAGTTGTTAAGCCATCCTGTATTGTATGTTGCTAACAGTTACTGGTAAATTGAGTAGGAAAGCAGTTGACTAATGAAGTGGAAGAGCATAATATTAACTTAAAGAGACCTATATATATGATACACCGTGGAAATAACATTACCTGATGGTTCCGGGGGCTTGGATATATTTTGATTGTTTTAAAATTTATTTTGTATTTGATGCACAATGTTTAGAAAAAATAGGATTTCACTCTGGTTAAAAAAAAAGTAAGCAGCAACTTTACAACATTTTTAATAGTAAGCATCTAGGTATTTTAAATATTTTAGTATAACAAGTATATCATATAGATTTTAGAGGTAAAGAACCTGGGACAGTTAAGATTTTATTTTGAAGCTTGATTATTAGAGAATAATGCTGAATGACTTGTGAATTTTTCTATTAATTTAAAACTTTTTCAAAGTGTCTTTCTGGTCTGTTAGATTGCCTTTTTGTGATATTGCTTAACCTAGTTAGGTTTTCCTTCATGATAAATGGTTAGTACTTGTAACTTGGATTATAAGATTGTTTTATTGCTCAGGGATTTATTTGATCTTTCAGTAGTCATAATATATCTAACAGATATTATATACTGGTGTTCAAATAAGCCCCCTTAATAAGATTATTCTCTACATCTCTTTGCACTTAATTCATCCTATATGATAATATATATTATCTATAATAAGAACATTCCAGAACCTTACTTTAAAAAAAAAATGTTCATCACAGCAGACTGAGAAAACCTACATTTTGTTTTAAAAATATCTTTCCTATATAAATTGAATTGCTAAATTAAATTTTTTTAGTATTAACTTTCCAACTACATATAAGTGTTGATTCAAGGACATTAAGCACCAGACAGGAAGGTTTGCGGCAAATAAAACAGTTAAAATCTTAGCTGCCACTGCTAATTGAGATTATAATGCTAAGTTGGAGAAATATAAAATGTAAATTGAAAAAGTACACACTTAGATTTTTTCAAGAGCTGATCTTACTATTTATCATGCCAATTATTAGTCTGGTATTAGACATCAAATCTTATGTGAATTATATTCCATTATATAATTATACATATTTAACTAAACATTTCCCTTTGATATATGTTTTGTTAGGTTGACAAAATGTATGCTTACCCAGAATATTTTAAATTGTACTGTGTTCTGATTTAAGAATTTATTTTTAATGATTATAAATCTAAAATATTTATAATTTTTGAGAACTGTGGATAAATGTACAAAGTAAACTTAATATATGTACATTCTCAGATTAAAAATCAATTTTTTATTGTTCTCTTGACTATTTCCTTAAATTGCAGTTTATTAGAACTGAGAATGATTTAAAGCTCCATCATAGTCACATACTACCTGATAATTTGTTTATTGGTTTATATTTTGGTGGTGATTAATTTTTTTAAAACTAAGGTAGAAATGGTAATTTCTTCTGGAGTAGATTCCAGTGTTATGTTTTATATGTATTTATTACGACTTCTAATGTTTGCATTTTTAATGCATCTAAGAAATTGAAGTAGTAAGAATAATAAATTATCAGGTATGTGACTGTGATGTAGCTTTAAATCATTCTCAGCTCTAAAAAACATGCAATTTAAAGAAATTTAGTTAGTAATTTTACACTCCTTAATTATCCCAAGTTCATCTTTCTTTTTTTTAGTAGTCGTTGGGTCTTGTGATAATTTTATGTACAGAATAACCTTCCCTCACAAATTAAGAGACAAAATCTTTTCCCTGAGAAAATTACATCCACAATTCATGGTCTTTCCATTTATTTGATAGTCCTTTCTTTTAGGGCACTGATTAGTAGTCTCAAAAATTCAAAGATGCTGTGGACAAATGTGTTAGATGGAAATGGGGAACTTCTAATTTTGAAGTTTTGAAATAGATTCTGCTCTTAGAAATATTCAGTTTGTGCCTGGCATGGTGGCACATGCCTTTAATCCCAGCATTTGAGAGCTAGAGGCAGGTGGATCTCTGTGAGTTGGCAAAAATCAGGTTGCCTAAAGAAAGTCATGTATGATGTCTCTAACTTGTTTTTTTAGTGATTATTTTCATTATTATTTGGAGGTTATTTTCATTGCTATTTAGCATCAGTGTGTCAGTGAGATTTGTACTGACTGCATCTCTGAATCTATTTTTTTTTCTTTTGCTAATAATCCTCTAAAATGGGCTGCTTGAAGAGAATCAAGGTGAGAATGAATCCATCCTACGTGTGCTGTAGAAACCCTGAAGCTACCATCTGTAAATACCTTTCTCACAGCGTTGTTTCTTCTTTTGTGAATCTTCAGCCCCTAATACATATTCTGATGAATTGATGATTGAGTGGAAAGATGGGAAAATTCATATTAACTGTAGTTTGTAAATCAATACAGGTGAAGCATTTCCAAAAGTGGGATAAGCTTCAAGACATCAACCCTATGTGGTCAGATATTTCCTGCAAACCCAAGTGAGGAATGTTATGTATTATTTCATTTCTAAATATGTTTTCATCATTAGAAGTTTATGTACCAAGACATTGTAAATTTTGGTAGGCCATTTATAAAACGGTGCTAGTATAGGGCCCATTAGTATTTGAACAATAAATGAGTTTGATACTAAGTAAACATTTTAGTCATATATTGGACTTGTGTGTATTTCTTCAACTATATACTGTTCATTGGTAATTAATGCTTTTATCTAGCATACAAGAGAAAACCTAACAAGTTAGGCTTATTGGAAAAAATGTATGGGACTATTAAGTGAAATTGCAGACTTTTAAGCTTGGTGCATTTAGTATTGTTACAGTGCTATAAACAATAAAAGCTAAAGTTTTAACAAAAAGACAAGAAAGATAACATACTAATTTATTGTATCTAGTATTTTGAATAATGAGCAATTCTTTGTTTTGCTATATTTTAAATTTTCCCTTCTTATATTTTATATTTTGGGGAAATTCAGTAAAGTTCTGCTAAAAGTGTGTGAGTATGATGTCTAAGTCTGAGAAGCACATTTTTGCCAGATGATTTTGAGCAGCAGTCTAATTTGTAATGGTGGGCAGGTTATTAAATGAATTTTTAAAAATAGGTTGTAATTATGCCCAATTTATCTTGTATTCAAAATCTTACAAATTTAAATTCTATGACACATAAATGGCTACTATGTACATTTATTAGATTCTTACTGATTTCAGAGAAAAATGTATGCTTATTTTATCAGACTACCTACTTCTGTGTTCTATGCCTCCTACTACCATGTGGTAGCAAACCAGTAAATACAAACTTAAGTAGAGTGAAATATAATAGTTATTTTTTATTCTGTTGTACTTATTTTCTCTCTTTCCTGTGAATAGGCCAAATTTTTGTTTTGCTTAAACAAAGGATAAATGAGCATTCTGAAAAAGGCTCTTTTACTGTCCTAATGATTAATGATCACTGAACACTTTTGAAAGATTAGCATTTTTCAAAGCTGCTAAAAAATATACTGTTTTATTTAATTACAAGAAAGTAAAGGCTTTTCACACTGACAGGTGGTGGAAATTAGCAGGCAGTTTTGAAATTGTGCTGTGCACGAGAAATTAGATCTCATTTTAATTCTGCGTTTCTCAACTAGCAAATGAGGTTAATGCCATACATATTCAGCTGATATGGATGAAGAAATTGATATAAAGTAGATCAACATAGCTACAGGGCTAGATTAATTTATAGGTAAAGAGGCAGTGATAAATGAAAGTAATGTAGTAGTGGTCACTAAACTCCTCTGCCACGAGGGATTCAATAGCGTTAGTTGCTCATTAAAGGCATTGTCGGGGTGCATCAAATAGAAATTTGAAAAGGAATAGCCAACTAACCCCTAATTATCAAAATACAGAAAATACTAATTATGCCTTAATTAGCTTTTCTTTTAATGTACTGAAATTTGTTACTTTTTGTGTGGCACAAATGGATAGTTATATCAACAATAAATAGGTTGTTTTAATAACTTTCTTTTACCTCTGGGAAAACTACACTCCAATTTTTAATATGCAATAATGCTTCTCTCTAGCCTGTAGGAGATGAAAATTATTAAGTAGCTTTATTTTTTTGAAGATTTTACAGCAGCTTTGGGAAGAATTATTTCACCATGCATCAATTACTTTTAATTGAACTGAATATTTTTCAGATTGTACCAAATGCCTCTCATTTAAGTTTAGCAGTTAAGAGTTTAGGAAAGCATCGTAATGAGAGCTGCAGATAACCTCTGTCATAGATTATAATAAATAATGAGAACTACAGATAACATCTGTCATAGATTATAATAAATAAGAAGGATTACTTATTTTGCTTGTGCTAAGAAAACACTTGGGGTAGTTCTAGTCATTGAAATAGAGGCTATGTATTCTAGAAACTTTGCTTGTGATTCTTGCCCTTTCCCCAAATAAGGTAGTCTTCAGCAATCTAGTTAAGGAAGGATTTGTCCATCTAAAATAAAGATAGTGTTGCAGGGGGAAGCAGCTTGGGTTTTAGTGTAATAGACCTCAATGCAGCCCTAGGCTCTTTAGTAGCTTTTGCTACTCTTGGGAAATCCATTACCTTTACTGCATATTCACTTCCTTACCTGTCAACTGGAGTGATACTTGGTGTTAGGACAATTAAATAAAATATGGCAAGTCCCAAACAAAATTTACTACACTGCAGATGCTCCAAATAAAACATTGCTGTTACTAAGATATTCTAAGAAATTCTATCCCTGAAATTTCTAAATTATGGTAAAATTGTCTTTTAATAAATTGCATATAATCATATCTTTAGACTATTTAATAATATTGTCAAACTGTGTTGGAGACCAGCCACTTTATCATAGAGCCCCTCTCCCCCCTTTTGGTAGAGAATTTGTAAACAGTATGTCTTTGGGCTAAGGGATGGTAGTAATATTGTCAGGTAGTTCAAGTTCATGTTTCCTAATGTCACATAGAACTGGAAATTAAAGCCAATCTGATTCCAAAGTCTAGACTACAGAAAGACAAAAGTATGACAACCTCAATAAATTCATAATTATTGCCAACTGTATTCTCTCCCTCCCCCCCCCCCCCCCCCCCCCAGCTCCTCTTTTTCACTCCACTCCCTTTTGAGACAGGATCTGACTTTATAGTGTTAGCTTGCTTGGAATTCACTGTGTAGATTACTCTGGTCTCAAACACACAGAGATCCACCTGCCTCCACCTCCCCTGCACTGAGATTAAAGGTGTGCACCACCATGCCCAGCCCTCTTTTTTTTGGTGCTTACATTTAATTTGTGCTTTTCTCATCATTCATCCTCTTTTGCTTCTCATATTATCCTTTTTTGGGCAGTAACTATGAAAATACACTATTCAGACCCTCTCTAACCTTGATTTCCTTATCAGTAAAAACAAATTAATAACATGCATTGCTCATATTGGTAATTGCATTAGGTTTGCCAATATTTAGTTATATGCTATCTTTGGTCAAAGTAACAAAAACAGACAAACAATTGGAAGGAGAAAAGAAATGGATCATCAAAAGAAGAGCAAGCAAGAGGGAATTTTACAATGTATGAATACTAGTACTATCTTTCAAAAAAATCCTGTCCTGTCCAGACTTCCTAATAACTAAGTGTGTGTGAAGTAAGTTGTAAACTATGCAGCACTGTGCGTGTCTCTTACTGTCTTTTCCCTCTTTACAAAGTGTGCAGTGGTCACATAAAGAAGGGAAATTATTGTTTGTGTGGATGGGGAAGTGGAGTGAAAGATCAGTATGTCACAGAAGAAAGGATAAGGTTTTTATGTTCACCAAAAATAATAGGGTTTAGAAAGTTCAGAAATTTGAATCTGATCAGTACCCTCAAGCTGAGTCTGGAGACTTCTTAGAAACACAAATGCTAATTTTCTACGGAGACAGACCTACTGAATCTGAAGATCTGAGGTGTGTTGGCCTCACGGTCCTCTCAGGTGCTCCTGGTGCCTACTGTCCTAGTAGTAGTGACTACTGTTCTAGTTACTTTCTATTGTTGTGATAAAAACACTGACCAAAACAAACATAGGGAGGATAGGTTTATTTTATCTTACATCTCCTAGGTCACAGTTCATCACTGAGGGATGTCAGGGCAAGAACCTGGAAGTAGGAGCTGAGCAGAGCGTGGAGGAACACTACTCACTGGCTTGCTCCTTTGACCTGAACCCAGTCTGCTTTCATATACAACAAAGGACTGCCCAGAGTGGACTGGGCCCTCTCACATCATTCAACAATCAAGAAAATGCCCCCACAGACATGGCTACAGGCTAATGCAATGGAGGAAATCTCTCATTTGAAGTTCCTTCCACCCAGGTGTATCAAGTTACTGAAGCTATCCAGCACACCTACTCTTGAGTTTGAGAACCTCGGAACTGTTTCCTTGATGGCATATGATGGTCTTGTTTCTTTCTAAGATTCCTGAGAACTAGGGCTGAGTTTTGACTGACTGCTTCTAGCCCCTTTTAACCAGAATGACACATCCTTTCTTGCTTTAATCTTTACCTAAAATATATCAAAAGGAAGTGGGAAGTTGGGGAGGCCTCTTGTCTATTATGTGTCAGGCATGGTGTTTCAACACTCTAAAGGAATGTTTAGGTCAATAGGATTTGTGTTTTCCTGGCTCAGGAACTAAAATGTATGCTGCTATGCAAGGTATGTACACTATAGACAGAAGTTTTAAAATCTAATTTCTAATGTATTTTTTAAAGGCACTGTAATCTGAACTAATGCCTTCGTTCTCAAATGCGACTTTTTCTGTTCTTGGCATTTTATGTGCATTTCACTCTGTGTTCAACCCCCCCCCCATTTTAGAACCTGGACTTTATAATTGGATTGTTTGGATATTGATTCTCAGTTTTCTTAGCCTAGTGGTCCTTGGCTCATGTGTAAGTCACTGCCAGACACTTTTTTTTTTTAATCTACAAAATGAGAGTGCTAGACTTTGAGAGCAAATATAAGCATATTTAAAGTAGTTGGTGCAGTGCTAGCAGCTGGTGTTGAGAGCACAGTGGCTTTTCGGATGCTGATGCCATGCTTTTGCCTTTCTACTTCAATTTAGCCAGTGACAACACTGTCTTTTCTTTTTTTCTTCCTTTCATTTTTTCTTTTTCTTTTGTTTTTCTTGATACTATTTAGAATTACAAAATGTTAGAATCTGGTAGACTGTGGATATAATGTAAGTGAGCATTTTCAAGCTGTTTACAGATAAGGCTTCCGTGAATAGAAATTAATGAATTCATAGTACTTGTTAAAAACTATTTTGTGTATGAGTGTATGTGAGTGCACCACATGCAGTGATTGCAGAGGTCAGAAGATGGTGTCAAATTCCCTGGAACTGGAGTTACAGATGGTTATTAGCCACCATGTGGTTACTAGAAACCAAATCTGGGTCCTCTGCAAGAACAGCCATTGCTCTTAACCTCTGAGCCATCTCTCCAGTCCCCCATAATAGTACTTTTTAAAACAGGATTCTTCCACTGAGTAGAAAGAACTTTGTTGTGTAAATGTGTCACGTTTTCGTTATCCATTCATCAGTTGAGGGACATTTAGGTTGTTTCCAATTTTAGAATGTAGTTCTACTCAGCAGTAAGGAAAGATGAAATTATGAAATTTGCAAGTAAATGGATGGAACTAGAAGCTGTTATACTAAGTGAACTAACACAGACTCAGAAAAGCAAGTGACATACATTCTCCCTCATTTACGGATCTTAACCAATCCCTTGTACAAGTATATCATGTACCACTCATCAAAAAAAGCTTCTTTTTTCAACAGATGGAGGCTGTTACAGAGTTCCACAACTGGTCACACACACAATATAAGTCAGAGAGATGCCCAGCCCTAAGTGACACATCTACAGTGGAACCTCTACACCCAAGTTTCATGGAACATAGTAGAACAGGGGATAGGGAGAATAGTGATACATCCTTCAACTCGCAATAGTGAAAATTCCTCATACAACACAGTGTGATGCACACAGAAGGCCACAGCCACCTAAGTTTTAGAGAATAAGAGACTGTAGAGTGCATGTACCTGGATAGGACATCTATATTAAACCTCACCCACACATGGCTCAGGGACCATTTCAGAAGAGGGGACAGAAAGATTGCAAGAGCCAGGGTTGGTACATGAACATAAGGAAACAGGCTTTCAGGCCTCAAGGAACTTGCTCATGATTTTGCAAAAATGGTGACAGCATACACAAGACCCACGCTGACTCAGACAGAAACCGAGCGTAGAACAGCAGAAATGGGCAGCAAGCACCAACCCTAGCCAAGGAACTATTGGCAAATGATTATATGAAGGAGAGTAGATCTTTTTATATATATATATATAAGCTGCTTTCTAGGTTCATGTTTTTTTTTCTTGTTAATTTTTTTCTTTTTATTTAATTACTATTATTTTTCTTTAGAAACCTTTTTTAATTAGAAGAAGCATTTCATTACAACAGCATTAACCTATTCAATAACATTTTTCTGAGCTAGGGTACATCTCTTTCAAAATTGGCTGCACATTACTAGGTTTACAGATGAATTATTATGCTTATATAATCTTTTACTCCTGATAAACTCTATAAGATATAAAATTAAATGAGGTTCCAATGTTTAAAAAAGATCTCCACTTTGTTGTCAAAACACACAATTTCATACAGAAAAATTCATTCCAAGGCAATTGACATTGAGACGTTTTCACATGCATTTCCAATCTCTATATACATGACTATCACTGCTCACAGTCGCCCACCTTCTGAGCTCCTCAGCATCTGAGCATGAATACAAACTCGTCAGATAGACAG
>NW_008353596.1:1159282-1159871 GCF_000622305.1 Nannospalax galili
TGTCAGCACCCTCATCCATTCCCCCCTGTCTGCCCTTCTGGTAAATCTAGTCAGCCAGAGGTCCCTGTTCCAGGAGGGTCAGCTGTTCCTCATCTACTGCAATCCATTGTCAGTATTCCTTTGGACAGAATTGGGGTCTGCTGTTCATTTTTCCAGTAGTATGTTGGGTTACTGTCTGGAAGAGCCTTTATCCATCCTGGCCAACAACTCGACTTAAGGTATCGCCTATCTGGCTTTGCTGTTTGTCAAGTAGCTTTTAGTTATATGTATGTATGCTCTTATGAAATTATATTGGCCCCTTTAATCTTTGGTTATACTTCCCTTTTGAGTGTTTAAGGACATACAATTGGACCCAACAAACTGATTTGTTTTTACTCTTGAGGTCCTTTGAGGATCTGTTCCTCAGGGGGTCCCATGGGCTTGGGAGGAGCCCCTGGCTCCTTTTACCAGTTCATCTATGTGAAGATAAGTCAAAAGTCCTGCTCGACCATTGTTGGCTTCTCTTGGAAGCATGGAGGAAATGATTCCTCCGTGTTGACCCTCCTCTTTATAGACTAGACACTGGTTCAAGTCCATCTGGTGGGGTCTC
>NW_008353596.1:1165021-1221778 GCF_000622305.1 Nannospalax galili
TGCAACAGATCAGGGAGAGTAAAGGTAAGCCTCGGAGCCCCAGAAAGAGGGTGTCAGTCCCAGAAAGAGGCTGGCGGGTGTTGCAGGACCAGGGAAGTAGAGCGAGGTGAGGGCTGGGCCAGGTCCAGAAGCAGTGCTCCTGGGGCCCAAGAAAGGCACTAAGGGTGAGTCAAGGCGTGGAGGGCTGCGCTATAGACTTACCCCAAGAGGCCTGAGGATAGGAGTGCAGGCTAGTAGAGTTAGCCGGTGGTGCAGGTCCAGGGGAGCAGAGAGATGTGAGGGCGGGGCCTGGTCCAGAAGCAGTGCTCCTGGGGCCCAAGAAAGGCACTAAGTTGGTCTGGGTCAAAAGGATAAGGAAGCAGTATTGGTTCCCCAGGTGTCTGGGGCCCCAAGATTAGGAATGGCGCAGGGCCTAAACTAGGAGTAGAGAACAGCGGGGGAGATGGAAGGGTGAATGTGGCTGGGTGAGTCAAGGCGCGGAGGGCTGCGCTATGGACTTACTCCAAGAGGCCTGAGGATAAGAGTCGAGTAGATCTTTTTTAAGGGAGTGTCTCTAGATACGCTGATTAGACTCCAGAGGATGAACTTGCACCTAGGGGCATGTGGGTATGAATGCTTGACCGGATAGGTCTTAACATACATGACAGAATACCTAAAATCTGGTGGTGGGTGTGTGTCAAAATTTGATTAAATCTATTATATGTAATCCACAAAAAACTCAATAAAAATTGGGGAAAAATAAATATTTTAAAAATAAATAAAATTACTATTAAAAATATTTCTCTTTAAAAGGATTTTTCCTGTGAAAATGAAGTTGAAATACTACTATATTGTATTTCTCTCTTAGAAATTTATAATTCATGTTGACATGTCATTTTAAGGAATAAACGGATAAGATGCCTGTAATTTAAACTTAGATCACTGTTCTGACACATTTAAGAATTTCTAACTGGAAAATTTTGGATAATATTTGAAATAATCACGTAAGCTTTATAACTAACCTATTCAAATTATAATCAGGCAGTAAGATGACTGAGGTGTGCCCAGTGATAGAGAAGTTACCTAGCCCATGCAAGGACCAGGGTTCCATCCCCACCTTCATGGGGAAGAAAACAAAAAGATAAACTTCCCAGTGCAATGAGCAATGTATCTGGTATACGTGAAAGCATCTGCTTTCAAATAAATATTCATAGTTAAAAGTCAGTGGTATAGTATCTTTTGTGAGAAATGTATAGAAGCTTTTATTTTCATAAGGAAATACTTTTAAATCTTATTTGGAAATTCCATGTGTTATAATTCAAACAGTTCCATAATTTACTTTATGTCTATCTTTCAAAAGATCTTGGAATGTATAGCCAAGCTATAATGAGCTTCAAAAGAAACTCAAATAGATAGTCTGTCTAAAGAAGAGTTTATTGGGAAGTAATAGAGGATTACAAACAAAGATGGTCATGCTCTGAAGATTCATGATTGAGGGGCACAGGTATCCTCTGGGAAACAAAGGAATATGGGGCTTTTCAGGGCAAAATCACAATGTATAACTTATTTTGAGACAGAGAAAATTGGTTACATGGCCTAATCACAGGAGCTGATGTCAGTTTGTCAGAGACAGTGTAGCCAGCAGGTGCTCTCTAGTATCTGGCTGCCTGTCCTTGTAATTTATGTTCTAAAGTGTGGGCCACTATCAGGAAAATTGTACATAAGAACTTTTTTTTCATGGACTCCTAGCTGTGTTTAATTTGGGATCGAAAAGTTGAATCCATTTGAATTTTGACCACTTTTGTGATATACACATTTTATTACATGCTGTCAAACAGAATACATTCTATAGGAGCTAGATTGAAGGTATGTTTGTATGATTTTTAACTTTCAAGGTACTGTAGTTTTTTTCTCCAACTTACTTTGTAGTCCTACTTTTCCTTCTTGCTTTAACTGCAAAGAAACCAAACTGAGGTGGTGAAAACATCACCTCAAGCTTTCATTGTTTCTTTGTGATGAGAATATTAAAATCCTTTCTTACTAGTTTTCTGGAATATACAAGAGTGCTATCTCTATCCCTACTATGTAATGCAACACCTGAATTTCCTTCATATACCTAAGTCTAACTTATTACGTATTAACCAACATTTCCCTATCCCTTCCTCAAAGCCTCCTTTTTATACTCCTAACCTGTGATAACCAGTGTTCCACTCTCAACTTCTGGCAGATCAATGTTTAAAGATTCCCTTATGGATTAGATTGTACCTTGCTGGCTTTCTGTTCTTGGCTAATTCTGTTTTCAAAACAGCTTATGAAACTAGACATGGCTAGGCATGGTGACACATGCCTGTTATCTTAGTGCTTTAAAGTTAGAGGCAGGAAGATCTCTGTGAGTTCAAGGCCAGCCTGGTCCACATGGTAAGTTCCAAGTCAGCCCCACTACAGGAAGAACCTGTCTCCAAAAAAAAAAAAAAAGTGTACATCCAAACAGGATGTACTCCTCCTAGCACTGTGAAAGCAGAGGCAAATTCTAAGCCTACCTAGGCTATGTGAGACCCTGCCTGAAAAAGGAAGGGCAGGAGGAAAAGAGAGACGGAATGAATTGCTTATATCCTTTAATCCAGTAATACCATGTCAACAAATCTCTTACTAGGAAATTGTCAAAATTGGAAGGAAGGAGAGGAGAGGAAGGCGAGGAACAAAGGAGGGAGGAGGGGTATTTTTCCTTTCATCCACTAATACCATGTCAATGAATCTCTTATTAGGAAATTGTTAATCCTCACTGTGTTATATTTGTTAGTAGTAAATTTAATGTAAACAGGCTCACAGCTGTCATTATGGGAATTCAAGAAATTACTTGAGAGAAATGTTTCAGTATGATGTGAATAGAAAATAGCATACAATATTAAATATGTAATAAGATCCCAACTATATGAAAAAGGAGCAAAAGGATTGTAAGGAAATGTGCCAAAACTTCATTTTCCTTATTTCTCAGGATAGTTATAGACAATTTATTTTCCTGTATTTTCTATATTCTTCATTATTATTTATCATAAAAAGAAGCACGTTAATTTAAAAAAGTCTGTCCTTTGTTTCCACAGTTTGATTTTACAGATGAAAATCTAAAGATTCACATTAATTTTTTATTATATTTAATTTGATAGTATTCTGTGACATCTTCCAAATATAAGTTCCTTGTTGACTGTAGAATTTTATTTTTATGTGCATACCTTTTTAGTTATAGCATTTTGGAATATAATAGTTATGTTGGGGAAATTGCCATTTCAAATAATTAGGAACATTCAGGTTATTTTGGAATAAAGATTTTTGTAAGAGGACATAGAAACCTATTTACATAACCTTGTTTTTTTTCTTTTATTTTATTCTTAGCTATGTATGTAAAGTTATCCAGATGATAATCATCACATTATTTAAATATATACAACATGAAAAGATACATAGTCACATAAAGTCACACACTAAAAGTACCAATACTTGGGAGGCTTAAAGCAGTAGGATTTCAAGTACAGGGCCTGCCTGGGCTACAGAGTGAGGCTAAACTGGTCTCAAACTGAGACCCTGTCTCTTAGATAGAAAAAGGTTTAAAAAAAAGGCTAAAGCACTTAGCACGTTCAAAGTTCTATGTTCATTCCCTAGTACTTCAGAAACAAAAATAATAAAAAAGAATACTAAAAACTGCTGGAGAGATGGCTCAGCAGTTAAGAGCACTGGGTGCTCTTGCAGAGGACCCAGGTTCAATATCCAGCACCATCAGGGTAGCTGATCACCATCTGTAATTCCAGCTCCAGGGAATCAGTCACCCTCTTCCGACCACAGGAATTGCGTGACATGGGTGCACTTACACACATGCAGGCAATACACTCATACACATAAAATAAAAATATTAAGAAAAGAGTTCTAAAAACAGTTTTAGTAGCGTTATAAACCCAATGTTAAGTCCTTTCACTTAATGGTATAATAGTATTGCTGAGGTTCTTGAAATATTTTAACCACTGTTAATTAAAACTAAACCTAATGACTAGTCTGTTTTGCTGGACTTCTGTCTTGGTGTCTATCTAGAAACTTGCACTGGTAAGAAGTGAAGTCCTCTATTTCAGTTGCAAAGGAAAACATGTTAGAGGGGTTATAAGTTTCAGGTCTTTAGTTTTAAATTGTATAAAGTTTTTTTTTTTTTCATTTTCTAAAAGACAGTCTAGGATTTTAAAAAGTCATTTGCATCTTTTCTAGATACAGAAAATGACCAATCATAAATCTAGATACACTTAAATTTTAGGTTTCTGCTTTCAGCCTTTATGTTATATAGTCTTGGTATTGCAAAGTTAAGAAGTAGAAAGGATAATGTTTCTTTTTAAGAAATTATCAGCTACCATGAAGGAGTTTAAAGAAATTCAGGCAACTGGAAATGTAGTTCACTTAGTAGAGGACATGCCTGCAATGTGAAAGGGCCAGCACTGCAGATATCATCAACTACAGAGATCTGCCCGAGTCTCAGAGCCATTAACTTTTAGAGAGAAAAGTAAAATGAGGACTTTGTTTTTCTAATATAATGATTTTTACTTAATTATTGTTTACTTAAACTGTTACATTAATTGTTGCTAAGTAGAGTGTATTACCAGTATTCACCCCAATTAACTCTGTCAATACATTTCTCTATTTGTAAGTAAAATCCTAGTACTAGCTACAGGTTTTTTGTTTTTTGTTTTTGTTTTTGTTTTTTTTTTGGCTACTTTATCATATTTTTACAGCGAAAATTAAGCAATTATTAAAATAAATAGCTGTTTTTCAGTTGATGTAAGCTGGCTTTATTTTACGCTGCTAATAAAGTCATATTATGTTCAAGCATTGCAATTATCACTGAAATGCACATCCATTAACTGAAATGTTAGGCGGAGAGTATAATTACTGTCTAGAGCCAATATCTTTGTGAAGCTATATCTACAATGCTATTAAACTATAAGCAATATTTGTAAACTAATATTTAAATGATTTACAATTTATGGTATGTTTTTCAACTATAGTAGTGCATACTATATACATTTAATTTGATTAGTTTTTATATGCTTAGAAAAATTTAAATGTGATTGAAATATGTTACTTGAGATGATGAAACTAGTTGCTTTAATCTAATACATATTTATCTTTCTGAAATTATTTTTTCCAGAATTTTTATTGTACTAAAATATATATCACATAAAATCTCCAATTGTAACTATTTTTAAGTGTGTGATTCATGAAAACAAATTCATATTGTTGTGCAACTATGCTGTCCATCCATATCTAGACTCCCTTACATCTTGTAAAATCAAAACTCTGTAACCATTAAACAGTAACTTCCCATTCCTCCTTCACCTCTGCAACTTTTGGCAGCTGCCTTGCCACTTTGTTTCTATGGTTTCCATTGTTATAGGTTCCTCCTATGAGAAAAATTAATATTATCCTTTTGTTACTGGGTTATTTTATTTTCTGTAATGTACTCGAAGTTCATCCATTTTTCAGCTTATGTCAGAATTTCCTTTTAAGGTGTGTTGATATCCCACTGTATGTATATCTCATATGTCATGTATCAGTTCATTCATTGATTCACAGTCAGGTTGCTTCCATGTTTTATCTATCTTTAATAATACCGATCTGGATGTTGGTGTACAAATATTTCCCTGAGACCCTGCTTTTAGCTCTTTTGAGTACAAACTTAGAAGTGCATTGCTGGATCATGTAGTGATTCTTTATTCAGTTTTTAAATGGGTACAATATTCCTGTTTATGAGGTACAATGTGATATTTCAGTAGACAGTATGTATTGATCAGATCACGCCATTTGGCATATCCTTCACTTCATACTCTTATTATTTCTTTATGCCTGAAACATTTAGGATCCACTCTACTGGCATTGAGGTATGCAGTTAATTGTCAAAAATAGGTATCTTACTGTGCTATATAATGGAAGTTTTTCCACCTATGCCTGTAAATCATCCTCTGTCCATCTCTTCAACCATCTCTAGCCTCTAAGAGCAGTGCTTTAATCTACCTTTATGAAGTCATTGTTCTTAAGTTTTCTCTTTTACATGAGAACACGTAGTTTCTGTCTGTTGCTAGTTTATTTTACTTAATAACTCTAGACTTGTATCTTGCTGCAAATGACAGAATTCATACTTTATATGCTGAATAACATTTTATTGTACATACATATCCCATTTTCTTTATTCAGTTATTCACTGGTGTATGCCTCAATTGGCTCCCTATCTTGGCTATTGTAAATAGTTCTTCAATTATGTATTTAATTTATTGAGAAACAGTCATACTGTTTTCTACAACCTCAACAAAAATTTTCTGTTTTGTTCTATTGAGGTATTTTTTGCCTATAAAATAATAAATCCTATTCACAATGAAACTGAAGTGACAGGATGTTTCCCCTTAGTTTCTTTCTGAGCAAGTTTGTTATGAGTATATAGCAAAGGTGTTGATTTGGGACCCTGCTGCTCTGCTGAAAATGTTTATCAGATCTAAGTGTTTTCCCTAGTGGCATCTTTATGATCTGTTAAGGATGAGATCATGTCATCCACAAGCAGGGGTAGTGTGGAGCAAGCAGACACCCTTGCCACCTTTGTCTTCTTCCTCTCTCTGATTTTGGTGTTAGCTTAGTACTGGCTTTATAGAAAAAGTTTGTATTTTTCCCTCTCATTTCTAGTTTATGCAACAGTTTGAAGAGCATTAGCGCTGGCTTCTCTTTAAAGGGTTGATAGAATTAGGCAGTGACTCCATCCATTCCTTGTGCTTTTCTCTGTTGCCTGATAAAGCTCATTGCTTGTCATTCATCTGTTTAAGTTGTTTATATTGTCTTGATTTAATTTGGATAAGTTACTTGTGTCTAGGATTTTATCCATTTCTTCTAGATTTTCCAGGGTTTTTTTTTTTCTTTTTCTTTTTTTCCCCCCTTAAGGAGCCTTAGAATTTCACTGTTATCTGTTGTGGTGTCTCTTCTCATCTTTATTTGAATTAATTTGGTGTTTTTATTTCCTTCTTTTGCTCAGTTTGGCTAAGGGTTTGTTGATCTTGTGTGAGTTTTCAGAGAACCAAATTTGTCTCATTGATTGTGTTAATTTTTTTTTCTGTCTTCATTTCATTAATTTCTGCCCTGATTTATGTTACTTCCTTTCATCTAATGCTTTGTTTTTTTAGTTTTTTTGTTTGTTAGGTGGTTTTTCTTGTTATTGTCTTTGGTATTTTTTTAAGTACTGAATTTTTACTATTTTCATACAATATAATTTGATGGTATTTAGATATCTTTCCCTATCCGCACCTACCCCCCCACTGTGCCGTGCCAAATTTAATGTTCTCTCTCTCTCTCTCTCTCTCTCTCTCTCTCTCTCTCATATATATATATATATATATATATATGGCCTATAGAGTCTGATTTGTGTCCCCAAATGTCCTTCATTGTGGATTCATCCACTGGACCCACCAAGGGTCCTCCCCTGTGAGACACTCCCTCCCCCACGCCACCTGCACAGCAGCCATCAGTTGCCAAAAGTTCATTAGGTTGTGTTGGGATGTCTTACCCACTTCCCCATATCTATGCTTGGATTTTGTCTGGATTGAGCTTGCATAGGACTTTGTGTATGCTGTCACCATTACTGTGAGTTCATAGAAGTAACTGGCCAGGATCTGGAAGACTTTTTTTTCCTTGTGGTCATCCACCCCCTCTGACTTTTAAAATCCTTCTACCACCTCTTTCACAGTCATCCCTGAGAGTAGAAAATTGAAATAGGTATCCCAATCCTAATCAGGGATAAGGACTCTGTGGCCTCTTGATCTTTGCACATTGGCCAGTTGTGAGTTTCTGTATTAAATCATGGTAAGGAAACTTCTCTGGTGAGAGTTGAGAGAAGCATTCATCCTATGTGTAGAGGTTGCAGTGAAGATGTGTCACTTGTAGTTAAATTGTCTACAAACAGTTATTCTCTGTGTCTGTCCAGTTCTTGAATTCTGTAAGTCTCCATATGTTGCAAAAAGAAGCTTTGATCAGCAGTGAAAGGAACATTTATCTGTGAATATGAGGATGTGTATATAGAATAAAGTAAGACATTACATTGGTCTAGGAATGTAACAAAAATAGGTTTTTCTTTAGGATCTATTACCTCTACAGCCGTGTATATTTGGCTGTGTTTATAGTACCACACATGAGTTTTCTCCCATTAAGTGAGCCTTAATTCCAATTAGATAGCTGTTGATTACCCCCAAGATAAAAATCCCACTACTGCACCAACAGCGATATTTTGCTGGGCCAGTCATTGTTTATTAGGCTTCACAGCTAGGTAGGACCATTGATTGGTTTTCTCCTTATCAGCTTGCATAGTATCCTCTGATACCATGAGAGCTGGTCTTCAGGGAGGAGGCTTCCTGGTTAGTTCCAGCTCCATTGCTCCAAGTCCCTTGTCCAAAGTGTGCTCTGTCTTTAGCAGTAGAGTCTTACCTCCAAGTTCTGGGAGGCAGTCTAGGGCTGTGTTGATAGCCTGTGTTATTTTGGGAGTCTCTTGGACTACCCTCACCAACAACTCAAAGGGAGGTTTCTCCTGCCCAGCACTGTGTATTTTGTTATGTAATTGAAGCTATACACATTTACTTGTATATTTCTATCATTTTTTAAAATAAAAAAATATTATTTTAAAACTGTCAAAATTATTTAATAAGTAACTTTTTGTTCCTTTCATGCTATCAAAAATGTTTTTAAATAAAGGAAAAACAGATGTAGCACAATAAGTTGAAACTGGAAGTGAATATTACATATAATTTTGTGTGCAGATGTGTGCACATAAAATGAGTAGTGGTCTTAAGCAGTTGTTAGAAGTGGAAATAAGTCTTTGAAGTACCGTCAAAGAGTGACAATTGTCCCCCCCCTTTGTCTTCTTTTCTAAAGTAACAAAATACCTAATTGCTTCTCTGGGCCTTTAGTTTTGATCTCAGCTCCTCTACTGTGAGGATTCTTAGATTTGGTTTCTTGATCATTTCCCAGAGTTGTTGGACATTGTGATTGTGCTTATTTGTTTGCTTATTATTTACTGATGTTTGAAGGTAGTATTTCTTCAATGTTATCCTTTATTGCTGATATTCTTCTGGTTGGTCTAGTTTATTGCTAATGATTTCCACTGGGATTTTTATTTGATTAACTGAAGTTTTTCATTTCTAGCATTTCCAGTGTCTTAATTTCCTTGCTGACTTTCTTATCTGTCTCAGTGATTTTATCTGTGTTACCCGCTTCCTTCTCTAGGTCTTGAATTGATTCCCTTACTTTATTAATCTGCTTTTTAAAATCCTCTTTGAAGCTGTTGGTCATTTTTACAAGGAAACATTTTAATTATCCATCCAACAGTTAACCTATGCTCGTGTCTTTTAATTCAGTAATTGGGGAATTATGATTATTCAGAAGAGTTACGTTGCTTTGCTTTTTTTAATGTTTCTTATTTTTGTGTATTGTGATTTGTACATCTATTGACATGAGTATTCTGATTTTATTTAAGAGTATTTTCAGTGATCAGCTTAGACTCTTTATTGCTCAATCCTTATTTTTACTCAGGAGAAAACTAACTTCTGTAAACAAAAATAGCAGCAAACTGAACAACAGGAATATAGTTGCTAGGAGTTAGAGCCCACTAATACACCAGTGATCATGTAGCAGAAATTACAAAAATAAGTATGCTATGAAATTAAAATAACTTAAGGAAAGTGGTTAAATAGTAAATGAATAAGACAAAGGGGCATAGAAACGGAAAAAAAGCAGAAAAGCAAGATTAAATACAAGAGGTGAAGAAGAGTAAAGGAGAATGTTTGAGTGGGAAAGGAAAATAAGAGATTTAAAAAACATTGCTTAATCTTGAGAAAGTATATAAAGTTAGATGTACAAAGGGAATCAAAACAAAACCTTTTTAAAAATATCTACTGAATGTGTAGTAAAAAGAAAAAAAATAGCAAACATAAAGTGAATTTTTGTAGCATCTTTCTAGATTGTCTAAAACTGTAGCCTGCCAGGTAGATTGGGGACTTGCATTATCAGTTGTATTTGTAGATTTTCCTATTATTTGTACTAGTGCTGAGCCTATACAGGACAAGTTTTAGATGTCCACCAGAGTTGTCTTCACTTTAGTAGCCTCCCTCTTTGCACACCAGAGGCCTCAGCCTGGACACTTGCCTTTACATTTAGTCATTAGCAGGTTCTCTCAGCAGCCTGAGATTCCTGGCCCAGTTTGTACAACCTTGAGGTGGCTAATGATCTAGTTGGGGTTTCTCAGAAGTGTGTTGGGAATGGCAAATAGATCTTTCTTAAACTTTCAAAACCCATTAAGTATTAATCATCCTAGTAGAGGGATGCAATTATGAATTTCAAAGTAGCCCACTGGAGCTTCAGAGTTCATGGACTTTATAGTGGTAAACTCATGACAGATTTGTGATGTGTCTCCAAATTTTGATCTACCCGTTGTGGTCAGGTGATGAAATCAGCTCCTAACTACTGAGAACAGAGCTACCTACCCCTCTGCATTTAACTGTCTGAACCAAATCTACTGATGCATATACTTTTAGGCTTGTCAGTACTTAGTCCTTCCACTCTCTAGTACTTTCTCCTACCCTGCCTATCACTCTGGGTTATGACAGGTTGACTTCTAGCTCCCTCGCTTGTGATTGTTTCCTGTTCTCGCATCAAAGGTAGATCAGTTTTAGTCAGTTTCTGTTCAAGATGGCTTCTACCAAAGCCCTCAGAACCATGGAGATTAACAAAATGGAATCTTTTCCACTGCTGACCAGTGTCATCTGCTAAGTCAGTGTCTCACCAAAATCTACATCTTGGTTTGGGGCTTGCAGGAGCTGTGGGCTCATCCCCTGGGTAGAACTGCCAATATCTTCACCCCAACCTTCTATTCTACCTTTTGGATTAGGCTTCTGTTTCCCTCCCTGCAGAGGGGATCCCAGAGTGAAGCACTGTCACTTACTTCACTCAGTGGCCCCTCTGTTTCTCCCCACTTTACAGCTATCCTAGCACACTCAGTGAACTTCCGATTTGCTTCCTTTATAGTAGAAGCTGTTTTTTCTAATCCTGACCCTTCTTCACTGCATCACATGGAGGCAGCATCTAATCTGCCTCGTTACCTGGCAAGCTCTCAAAACCATAGCTCATGGATGGTTGCCTAGACCACACGTCTTCATGTCCTCTTCATCTGCTTGTTGCTCAACTTGTTGAAATCTGTTCTTTTCAAGCTGTTCTCAGAAATTCATTCTTTTTTATATAGAAAATTTAATTTTTATTAAAAGTTCATCTGAACTCATTGGTGCAGTTAAATGGGTTTTGATTGTGATATCCCTGTCCATGTAGTAATCACCATACTCAGGATATTAAATGTTTCTGTCTTTGGAAAGATTTACTCTGCCCCCTTTCCAGTCATTCCCTGTTCCCAGGCCTGCTGATTTACTTTGTTTTGTTATTGATTGGACTTTTCTCTTTTTTAATTTTAAAAACTCTATTTTTTTAACATTATGTACAAGCATTTGTGAGGATATATATTTTTATTTTTATTGAATACTATCTTAAGGTAAAATTGTCAGTCTGGTTTAACTGTTAAAGTGTTTGCCAAAGTGGCAGAAACATTTTGTGTTCTTATTAGTAGGGTATAGTATTTGTTTTAAGAGCATCTTTAAAAAAATTATTTATTTTACACATTTGAGTGCATTGCCTGCATGTATGTAAGTGCACCTGTACGTGCAATGCCTGTGGAGGCCAGAGAGGGCATCAGATTCCCTGGAACTGGAGTTATGGATAATTGTTAGCCATTATGTGGGTCCTGGGAACCTAATGCATAACCAGTGCTCTTAACCAGTGAGCCATCTCTCCAGCCCTTAAGAGCATTTTTTGAAAGACATTTTAAGTTTTACATAGTTTCAGTCATTTTTTCCTCTCTGTTTTCTTTTGTGTGTGTGCCCTAAGAAATCTTTGCCTATTATAAGGTCACACTATTTTGAGTTCTGTAGCTTTTTTGTGACTCTTAAATTCAAATTATATTCCAACAGCTTAATAATGTCTCTTTTTCTATGTGTTTTGCCCTGGATAAATGTTGTTGCCCTTCCTAAGTCTGTTACTGCTCCTTTTGCAGTGTCTGATCTTGTGTTAAGCACATACATGTACACTGTCATCTCAGACCTAATCGTCCAGTTTCCTGTATATATCCTCCACTCCTCTTTAAGCCTTTATTTTCAGTATATTAAATGATTGTTAGCATTATCCCTCTAAGTTTCTTGTCTGGTAAGTAATTTTATGATCCTTAGAAATACCTTATTTAGTGCCTAATAACTTTTCTATTAGATCACAGTCATATTTTTGTATGACTGTATAGGAAGCCATTAAATCACTTCAAAATGTTCTATTCCTTTCAGATCACTCTTTTAAATGTTCGTTGCCCAATTGCTGGAACTAAATCTTTCTGAGTCTTCAAGGCACCATGCATTACAAGCCTTTCCCCTGTGTCATCTGTACAGGGACCAATTGTGGTTCATACTTACCCCAGCTACCATTATCCCTAATTCTTTGGGTAATTCTTTTCTTTGACATGGATATTTTCCTCACAAGCAGGTTCTGCTTGGTAAGCCACTGGAGTTGATCTATACATCTCTGGGGTTTTCTTTTGGGCCTTTCTCCTTTCCAGAACTCTCCTCCCAAGTCTAGCTGGTGTGGCCATCCAGACCCTCATTCTCATTTTCATTACACACTAAATAGCACTAAGCGGGAAGACTGGGCATTCTTGTCTTGTTCCTGATTTTAGAGGAAATGTTCTGAGTCTGTCTCCATTTAGTATAGTGTTGACTGTAGGTAAATAGCCTTTATTGTTTGGAGGTTTGGTTCATCTATTCCTAATGTATTTAGGAATAGTACTTTTATCATGATGACATTTTGAACTTTGTCAAATGTCTTTTCAGCATTAATCCAGATAACTTTGTGATTTCTGTCCTTAAGTCCATTCATATTATTTATTAGTATTGCTTTATTTTTGTCTTCCTCCAATTTCCTGTTTCGGTCACTTTGGAGGCTATCTTAGATAGATTTTGTTAGTTCCTGCATCTGTTTGAGTCTTCTGTGCGATCATTATTTCTTTTAAAAATGAAGGCCTTAAATTTTTCTTGGACACTTTGGCCACCTCTGTGATTTTGAGCTTTATTGTAGGGCCATTGGTCAGTTGGTCATGGGTCATGGTTAGTAGTTGTGTCATATTTTTAGTGTTTCGTTGTCAGGTTTTGTGTATTTTTTTAGGTAGATTTGTCTTTCAGTTTTACTTTCCTTTCCAGCTTTATTTGGATGTTTTATTTTCTATGAATCTTCCTAGTGGGATATTTGCATGAAGTTCATCTGTCTCCACTGGTGAAACTTGATGTTGATTGAGAAGAAGGGTGGCTGAGGTGATCTTGTTTGGCTAAGTGCCAGCAGGACTAAGACGTGGGGGCTGTATGCCCTAGTCACACTTTTAATTCTGTGAACCCCCCTGGGGCAGAGTTCAAAAGCCCTACCCACTGAAGTCTGTTAAACCAGTTGGGGGCTACAGTCAGAGCCACAAGCCAGGTGACCTCTGGAACCACTGGAATATAAACTCCCAGTCTCCCAGTGATCACTAGAACCTTAGAAGTCAAAGCAAAGGTCTCTCAGAGGACTCTAAGCCCACTGAAACTGAAACTCCAGCTCTATACTGATGCCTGGGGCTCCTATTCCCTCTGGAACCCGAATCCTGCTCCTGAGGTGTTCCCTTGTCCTGCTGGAGCTAGAGACTTTGTGTCTTCCATTCACCTTTAGCCCATCTACTGTCTCTATGTTTAAAGTAGGTTTCTCACAGATAGAATAGGAAGTCTTTCTTTTTTATCCTACCAAATAATTTAAAGAGCTAAATGCTCGATATTCAGGCCTGGTGTCCCATAGTGACTTTTTTTTGCAAATGTTCTGCTGTCAATACAGAGTAGTAGTAGCCAAAGGCAGTCTATAAATAATTAGGCATGCTGTGTTGCAATAAATCTATATTTGTGGATACTGAATTTTGAATCTCATAATTTTATGTCATAAAATATTCCTCAACATTTTTTATCACAAAATTTTTCCTTCAATTTTTATATGAAGAAAAGCAATTCTTAGCTAATGCACTAGAAAGTACCAAATGCCAAGGTAGCTTTTGCCTGTATCTTATAGTTCATTTACATCTCTGTAGACCAGTTCTCCTCTTTTTTTTTCCTTTTACACTGTGTGACCCATTTCAGTGCCAGCAGCCTGCAGGCAGAGGCCAGGCATTGGAGGCACAGTTTGCTCTAGCATGGGACACTGTGAGAGGCCCAGGGTGACAAGCCTGCCATAAATCCAAACCCATGCTTGACCAGTTTTCTTCTAAGACTCACATGGCTGCCATCTTGCTTGTTATTTTGTTTGTCCTACCAGTCCTTTGTTCCTATTACTTATATAAGCATCTTCTAGTCCTTTTAATTTTTACTCTTGACCCAGTAACTGTAACTGTTCAGTGGTTCCCCAGTGGTTTATAATAATGTATCTTTATATTGTTTTGTTGTGTTGTGTTTTGGTTTTTTGAGATAAGGTCTCCCCCTGTAGCTCCAGCTGGCCTAGAATATAGAACAGGTTGGCCTGAATCTCACAGAGATCCACCTGCCTCTGCCTCCTGAATGCTGGGATTAAAGGTGTGGGCCACCATGCCAGGCTTCCGAATAATGCATCTTTAGCTTTTCTCCATGTCATGAGCAATACAGCACTCACTTCACGTGTGATATCATAACTTTAAACAGTGTACTTATTTTCAGATACTTCATACGTTTTGCTTTTTGTCATTGATTTTACATCTACATTAATGTTATTATTTTTAATTGTTATATTTAAGGAAGTTAATGAGTGGAAAGTTTTGTGGGGGGAGGGCTTATTTTGTTTTTTTGAGACAGTGTCAGCCAGCTGGAACTCACTATGTAGATCTGGCCTAGATCTGCCTGCCTCTGCCTCCTAAGTGATGGGATTAAAGGTATGTACCATCACACCTGGTCAAGGGGAAAGTTACCTACAACTGCTAATTGTATTCTTGTTACTATGCTATAAAGTTGTTGTGCTGTGATATACTTAGGACCCTGCCTCCTTCTCTGCAGTCCAAAATGGCTTATTTACTTTTTCACAAGATTCTAGTCTTACACTGCCCTTGCTTTCCATTATCTTAAAACTGTAGATTCATATGTTTTTGTTTTGTTTTTGTTTTTTTTTTTTTGTTTTTTGTTCCCTAAGACTGGGAAAATCTGGGCCTGATTACTCTGTTTAGAAGAGCAAGTTAATCTTTCAGAAATAGATATTTATCAAAGACTTTGAGCTCTACATCCCTACCTTAAATGCTAGAGGTTTAAAATGTGCATGCATACAGGCTCTGTCATATTCCTGTGAAACTTATATTCCAGAGGAACCAAAGAGAAACTTTTGCTAGCTATACAAATCAGTAAGGTAATCTTAAGAGAGAAGTTATGCAGCTAGTATCATGAAATGAATGGTATGATGGAGTGATGGGGGAGATAGACTTTAGAATCACATGAAAACCTTACTGAGATGGTAATAATAGATCTGAGGCTTGATTGCTGTAAAATAGGAATCATCACCCTGTGTCTGGATGTGGGTGTTTGTTGTTTTGATAAAGTTCTAATTCAGTATAGCTACATTAATTTTTTGACATATTGTCTATAGCTGCTTTGGGACAACAGTGACAAAGCTGAATCCTTGGCTTGCAAGTGTAAGCCAATTATTTGATCTTTTCAGAGAAAAGGTAACCAGTCTCCAGCATAAAGGAACCACATAGCACTTACTACTTGTCTTGTGCTAAGTTCCCCACTGATGACCTGGCACATGCTCTCTGACTGACCCAGTGTACTTTGAGCAACATTTGGAATAACTGACCCTTTCTTTAAAACAGTTTCTTCTTCCTCTTGGCTTCTCTGACATCATGCACTTGTTTTTGTTTTCCTAATCTCTCTTGGTAATTTCTTCTCCGTCTCTTAGTTATACTGATTTCCTCAGTCTGATCTTTAATGATTCAGTTTCTTAGGAGTAGGTCTTTTCTGTAAATAATCTCATTTGTGGCTTACCATCTCTTTGGTCTTGATTCCCAAATGTATATTGACTTAGTCCTGTCTTCTGAACTTTAAACTTAAGGAATCAACCATCTACTTGGCATTCATTTGTCACTTTAAATTCAGTAGGCTTTAATAGAACTCTTGACATGCCTTGCAGAAAGCTACTTAAACTTCTGGTTTCTGTTTAAGTGAATGGTACCTGTTGCCCCAGTTAATGACTTATCACTTAGTGCCATTCCGTCACTAAGATCTTTTTGTTCTGCCTCTTTGGTATTTTAATGTTTGTAGCTCTTAAGTCCCCAATTCCTAGTCCAGCCCACCTCTTCATGATCCCTTTGATTGTTTCCTGGTAATTATACACACTCATTATTGCCCCCCATAAAAGCAACTCATCAGGTTCAAAAGCCAGGATTGTTTTTAAATGAAAGCCAGTGTCTTCCTATGGCTTTCACAGATAAAGACTGAAGTCTTTTCCAAGATTATAAAGCCTCCTGAAGGAGATGTTAAGTCTCTTCCTCCCGCCTTGTTCTGCTCGGTACTCCAGCACCGTCTTTTTCCTGGGAACTCCAGCATCTCTTTCACCTCCTAAATTGTTTAAAGATTGTGTCAGGGTCTTTGATGTAGTTTTTTTCTACTTGGATTGATTTCTTTTCTTTTGCCTAGTTAATTTCTCCTCTGTTTTCTCCAGGCATCCTCCTGTCCTCTTCCTTCCCTAACCTAGGGCTCCAGCTGTATGATGGCATACCGCTTTATCCTTATTCTTTAATTTAATTTCCACATCTGTGATTAATCACAACTATAATTGATGTAGTTGTCTACCTCACAAAGCTAGAGGTTTCATAGGGGAAGAATTGTGTTTGTCATATTTACAAGGGTGCCCCCTAGTACAAGCACATTTTTTGGCAGTCGATAAATATTTGTAAGATGAAATAATGAGTTTTGTCTTTTAATTATCACAAAAATTCCTTTAGAAAAATTTGTAAAGAATGACAACAGCTGTTCTTTATTGAACAATTCCCATGCGCTTACTATTCATGGTTCTACATGTACAATCTGGTTTTAACCCTTCCAGCTCTATAGCATAGTCAGCATTATTTTTTTGCATGAGCAAACTGACTCTCAGAGAGGTTATTTCATTTGCCCAGTGCCACACAGTAAGCAACAGAGACATGATCCAAACCCAAATGGTCCTGTGTTAAGGCCCTTGGGCTCTATCTACTAATGGGTGTTGCAGCTCCTAACTCCTAAGATTACTTGGAAAAGTTCTGCAGTTTGTTACTTGATCCTGGACTTCCACCTACATTTCTCCTTTTTCACTCCATTTAACTGAAAGAACTAAGGTTAATTTCTATACTAGATCTCATGTGTTGTCAATAACTCTTATTCACAAAGTGGCTATAGAAATTCATGAGCTGCTTAGCTTACCAGATATCTACAAAGTTCTGAAGATTTGCTCGTATTCAGTCATTTGATTTACATGTTCAGATGTGCTCTAAAATAGCTTTGTAAAAGAATCGTGCCTGAGTTACAAACAGATTTAGTCCGTTTGACAGTTTTTTTCTTAATTTGTAGTATTTTGATCCTGTAAGATGAGGCATTATTCACAAATTCAAATAAATGAAATGCTTCATTTTTATTTTTTTTCTTTAGAACATAAAGTAAAACTAGAGTAGGTATTTTTTAAGTTTATTTCTGAAATAAATTTATCACATAAGGCAAAATGCTGCTTTGAGAACACCCAGCTTACCTTCATTCTGTGATTTACTGTAGAGTTTGGAATTCTTAAAGATTGAACTCTTTAAATTAATGTCATGAAGAATTATTTTTGCCTTTTCAGTGTTGGCAAGTTTAGTTTTGTCACAGGCCTTCTTATATGTTTCTAACGCTTATGAAACACTAGTGGAGTTACCAGTGACATTTGAAGGGGACACAGCACCCCTTCCTTGTGAACTCTGCAGGCATTGTTTCTCATTTTTTGAATTCTCTCTTTTATAACTTGCCTTTATAAGAAACTCTTTGTGTGTGTGTGTGTGTGTGTACACAAAGTGAGTCTATGAAACTTTTAAATGAACCCCAGTAGTTTCATACTGTTATTAGTGTTACTAATTTGTCAGTGGAGCTTCCTACATAATAATGTCTCTATACCCTTTGGTAGTCTTATATACAGTGGTTTATAGTACACTGATCTACTGCTGTATTTGCCTCTTGAACTGTATAGAAGAACACAGACAATTAGACTTAGTAGTTCCTAGTTATTTTGTAGAATGGGGAGTAAGAACTAGAATTGTGGAAGAAGTTGATTTCACAGAAATTGGTCTGCTGTTAATTAGTCTATTAAACTTTTATAGTAGCTATTGAACTTTTGCAGCCAATCTCTAAGTACATTATTAAAGCATCATGTATTAGCTTCCAGTGAAGTCTTCTTAGCATGTGATTTCACTCATGTAATATCAGCTTTTTTAATTATTGATTTTTTTAAATGAAAGTTGATAGCTCCCAAATTATGTGACACCCATAAACACAGAGCATCAAAATTCTCAGACTTGCACATGAGAGAGTAGAGTTAGTTTTATAATACCACATTTGTAGATTGATATTCAAAAGATAAAAAGCTTAACAAACTTTGGGGCTGGAGAGATGGCTCAGTGGTTAAGAACACTGACTGTTCTTGCAGAAGACCAGGGTTTGAATCCCAGCACCCACATGGCAGCTAACAACTGTCCATAACTCCAGTTCCAGGGGACCTGACAGTCTCTTCTGTCTTCCATGAGCATTGTACAACACGGGTGCACTTATCTACATGCAGGCAATACACACATACACATAAAATAAAAATAAATAAAATACTAAAAAAACCCACTTCTATTAAAATACTAAAATGGGCTTTGGAGAAATGGTTCAGCAGTTAACACTGGCTGTTCTTGCAGAAGACCCGGGTTCAAATCCCAGCACCCACATGGCAGCTAACAACTGCCTGTAACTCTAGTTCCAGGGGATCCAACAGCCCCCTCTGTCCTCCACAGGCACTGCATGACATGGGTGCACTTACCAACATACAGGCAATACACTCATATACATAAAATTAAAATAATAAATAAAATATTTTTTTAAAAAATACTAAAATCTAGTGTTGAGGAAGGGCCAAAAAATAGATATTGCTAAGCCCTGAAGCTACTAATTCTCTAAAATAATATTTGAAAATACGGATTTTAATATTTTTAAAAGACAGCCATCAATTTTGGACTGAAAACATTTTTAGAAATCTTTTTATTTTTTTGTTTGCTCAGAAATTAAGATCAGAATTGAGTGGGCTCATTAAACTAAAAGACTTCTGGATAGCAAGCGAAACAACCAGTCAAATGAAGAACAAGTATTTTTAGCAATCTTAAAGCATGTTTTATGCCTATGGAAAACTTGATTAGAATATGTTAGATATCTATCAAATACTGGCCCTTGACATAACTGGTAGCGTAAACCCTAGAAGTAGACATGCTTCTAAAGGGTGACTAGAGGAGCCAGAATATCTGAAGATGGTTTAATCATTTGTACTGATGCTGCATTCTGGACATCTTCTGAATCCAATCTTAAACATTTAAAAAATGTTTCAAGGCAAACTATTTGTCCATGAAAATAGTATTTTGATTACTGATCTTCCCAAAACTTTTATGGAGTCATGACAGTGATGGTTATAATTAGCATCTTTATTACTACTGTACTCTTCATTTCAAAATGATTCTAGACGTTAATACCTTTATGTCTCTCAACATTTGCAGCAACTTTTCTTAGCTTTTTGTTCAGAAAAGAGCTAGTAGTTGATGGAGAATATTCATATCTGACTTTTTTCCTCTCCTAAGAAAGGAGAATTCACCCACTGCCACTGTACCTTTTTCTTCTCTTTTTGTCTTGCACAGAAGACTGGCATCTTCCTGTGAAGGGCAAACCTATCCACTCGGGTTTCCTCCTCCTTGAGAACCATCTGATCCATCATCATCTGAACCAGGGATCCCAATCTGAGGGTCCAGGTGAGGGCAGGTCAGTCTGTATGTTAAGACAGTTAACTTTCTGGTCAGGTAAGTCACATTCAGGCACAGTCTCACTTCAGTCAGCCCTAGTTTCTTAGAGTTTCCTAGTTCTGAAAGAGACACAGTTCATCTCCCATCATTGTGAAATCCACCTTAACCACTTGTGATTTATTAAATCATTCAAAAACTTTTGGCTGTGTAATGTGACCATTTTCAGGATTTGTTCGTCTTAATCCAGAAATTTCAAAGAGTAGAATTAAATCTTTAGAAAGGGTTAAAGACCAGACGATTGTATGTATAAATTTAGTGATGATCCTTATCTTCATTGTTACTGAGTCTTAAGGGTTTACAAATTAAAATCAGCCTACCATGTATGATCTTGTCCCCTTAGGATTTTAACATCTTTTAACTATTATTTGTAAAGGGATTGAAGCCAGTAGATTGAGAATACTGTAGCTGTTGGTACTGTCATCAACAGGAAGGTCTTTCTTGTTTGTTGTGGATTCTCTCATTTAATCAGAATAGTAAAGCGCAAAGAGAGTTTCCCTGTTCTATGTCCAACTTCTATATGCTAGCTACAAGAAGAAGCTTAAGCTTACTCCTTCTGCAAATTGTCTTAGGTAGCTGAAGTCTGGGTTTGTACCTTGAAGCTATCTTATAACTTGGGGTAGGGAGGGTGTCAAGGTTTTTTTTTCTAATTGAAGGAAAAAATTACTTTTGTTCTCAGTCTGTTTCAAAATGCTATGTGTATTATATGTAATTGTTTTTATAAGAGGTGATTTACATACTTTTGCAAGTCATCAGTCTTATAAAACACTTTGCTTTATCATGGTGATATGTGAATTTGTGAAGAAAACAGAATTATTACTTAAATGTGCTTCGACTCTGCCATTTGACAGCACAAAAATCAGAACAAAATTGACTTTATTTACTTGTATTGGCTAATTCTCAAAATGACTCATGAATTAGGAACTGAAGTTAATTGGTTGATGTACGTTTGGTACAGGAAAGAGTGACTTCTAGCCATTGAAAAAAAGAGCCTATCTTCCTCTGAAGTCTTAGCAACCATGAAGCTAGATGATTGTATCACCCTGTTTTTAGCTTCTTAAGGTGCATTGTTGTGTGTTTTTCATTCAAAAATGTCTCTACGAGTTTTCAACAAGAGCTTTTTTCTATGCTAGAAAGGCAACTTCTAAAGCATTGCTGTCTGCTTATTTGGTTCTGTGTCTATACAAGTAAGTCATTGTGGATATAGGACACAGATTTGTTAGATACAAATTACCAGTTTCTTCCCTAACCTCCACTGGCCACCAGGCTTAAAGCCCCTGTTTCTGTGTACTTGGGTTTAGTATAATGTTTATAGAAGAATAGAAAGTATTTATTAGGTATTCATATCTTTGAACAGTCTCTCTTGAATAGGAAAGGTTCTATTTTAATAGAAAGTTATTTCCCACTAGATGATAACTGTTTAAGATGATTAGATTCCTATACGTGCATAGTATTGAGTATGTAAACATATCCTAACTCAATCATGTAAATACATAAAGCAATTTAAGTGTTTAGAAATTTGAATCACATTACCAGGCCAGAGAGTCATGCACATTGAAATGTTCATTGAATATTAGAGCTACGTTGTAACAGACTCAGTGGACCTGTTTCAAAGGCAGCACAGCAGCACATAGATATCCTTGGTACTCTAGGGCTGGGCAAATTTAATACACTGCTGAAATTGTATAATTTTGAAGAAATCTGCAAACTATTAATATATTTGACTGACTTTAGAAGTGTTTGTATATTTAAACAAGTGTGAGTTTTCTAGTCCTTTCCTATTTTGTTCCCCTACTTTTACCTTTTTTATACTCTTTTATAACCAGTAATGAGTGGGGTAGTTACATATGTAAACTTGACATTTTCATATTTATACTATGAAGTCATTGAAGCATCTGTTCATAAATGAATGAACTAAAATTTAGAGACTTTAGAGATGAATTTTAGTCAGGTATGGTAGGACATGCTAATGGGTTCCAAGTGCTCTGCAAACTGGTGTATAAAACCCACAAGTGTGAGAAACCCTGACTCAAAATAACAAAAAAAAAAATCAGTTTTAAGTCTTTAAAATTCCAGGATGGGATGAGCTCTTCAGCATCTACACAGATTTGTGTACTTACCAGTACATAGCTATAGATTATAGCATTTTCATTCTATGCCAGTTTACTTATCCCAGAGACAGCTGGTATGTAGAATAAAGAGCATGCTAGCTGGTTTCTATTTTGCTATAAATAAAACATATCAGAATGGCAGATCTGCTCAGAAAAAATAACTAATTGATAAATACAAATGCAATGATTGATTATAGGAATCTTCCATATATGATCATAGGATTCGTTTGCCTTTCCTAACACAAGGGCATTTTGTTGACCCACTGTCAGCCTGATGTAGTCTTTTAAATGAAATGCATGTAAACTGAAGTTACCCCCCACACACACAAAAAAAGAAGTCACACTTGTGTTTAAAAAAAAAAATACTCAGGACTTGTAAAATCTTTAATAATATTTTTATGTGTATGAGTGTATTATCTGCGTGTATGTAAGTGTACCTCTGTCATGCAGTGCCTGCAGAGGTCAGAAGATGACTTTGAATCCCCTGAAACTGGAGTTATGGTCAACTGTTAACTGCCATGTGGGTGCTAGGAATCAAACCTGGGTCCTCTGCATGAACAGCAAGTGCTTTTCACCACGGAGCCTTCTCTCCAGCCCCCTGAACTTCTAACTAGGAGAATTAAAATGTCTTGAACTATTTTAACTTCCTGTGAAAAGCATTCATTTCTCCTCCTTAGGTTTGGCCTAACATCCTTGTGACTAGCAAAACCTTTAAAATTTGCCTTTAGAACATTAACTTCTACAACCCAAAAGCTAAGGATGTTACCCGATAGCATCTGAAACTGATAACAGTCTCCCCTGCCTTGCTGTGCCAGTCTTTTTTGTAAATGCCTTCATTTATTACTTTCTTCATTGTGAAACTAATACCTTCTCATACAGTTACTTCCACACTGGAACATGTCTCTTTGGTACCAGAATCCATGTTCCTGGGCCTTGGCCACTTATATTTGATTCAGGAATAAATTGCCTCTTTAACTCCCTTTAAGGTGGGAACTATGCTTTTGCATCAACATGTGTTTGGAGCAAGGCATTATGAAGACGACCCCTCGAAGGAATCCTTTCTTCTTTTTTCTTCTTAGTTAGTATTTGATTGCATTACTATAGAAAGCATTAGCATTAAGATCATGCTGTACATTCTTTGTGTTGATTTTCTGTCCTCTGGAAAAAACTTTTCTGAAAAAGACCAATGAATGTTTTATTTTTCCTTCAAAGATGCTCTTTTACTGTCTAGGGAGCCAGGAAAGCCTTTCATGTCTCCTGAGGGTGGCAACACAGAGTTGTGCTGGAACTCTGTGCTCTAGCTTTTGTTTGAACCATGTCGTCACCATTAACTCATAGCATGTCTAGTCTACTGTTATTTCTAACGTAATTTCCTCCTATTGGTTGGACTGTTTGATGGCCACTAATGTCTCAAGTTAATAACCACAGAATATTTCAGAAATGTGCTGCCTGCTTCATAAAATGTATCTGTGGTTGCTAAAATATTTTTTGCCTAGAACAACCAAGTATAGTTGACTGCAAAATTGTGTATTGTTAGGAAATGCTGCTTAAAACAAACAGATTTACTTTCAGTTTTGAAAATATTCAGAAGGATTTGTTATCTCTTGCAGACCTTTCTGCAAACTACTAATGGGATGAACACAATATATCACTTTTATAATAGTGAGCTATTAAAGGCAAGCATAAAGCAGTCTGAAGCCCATAAGTGCTGCCAACAGCTCCTGCTTTAATGAATTCCCTTTTAGATGTCCATTAAATGCTCGTGGCAAATGTACTCATAATGGAAATGGCAAATCTAAATGGGTAGATATGAATAATCCATGGAGTTTAAATTCTGTTTATGATCATCTTCACATTAGTTTTCAAGACAACGCAGTTTAGTTTTCATTACAGTTTGGAATAAAGAGGACAGGGAGTAATTGATTGCTTCAAGCAGATTAAAATCAATGGTTTTCTTTTCAAAGAACGAGTTCAATGCAGTAATTCCAACTTTAAACATTGATTTAGGGTGCTCAACATAGAATGTTTTGTGCGGTGTGAACTTTTATATAGAAAGACTAATATTAATTTTATTTCCCTATATATCTATATAGTGAAATATAGAGCTTGTTAGGAGCATGTGCATGACTTAATAGTGATCTATATTAAGTCATTTTGATATTATTGCAGTCATATAATGAATCAATGAGATTCCCGTCATCACTGTAATACTGTTTGTAACCCATTAGCACAGAGAAATTACAACCCATCATACATCATTACTGTGATTGAGGCTTTATTACCATATTCTCAAATTGCGTGCTTGCTAGAAAACTAAACAGACACAAGACAACTATAGGTGGGGTATAGACAGTGCATTATTGTGCTGCAGTAATGAGGAATTATTGTATCATAATGGGGAAAGCTGTGGGGGGGTACTGTTTGTTGGCAGAAATAGAAAACTGGACACTCTTCTAAATTTGTTTTAAAGGTCAAATATATATATGTTTTGGATATTATTTTTATATTAAATGAATCATGTCTTAACATTTTCTTAAAGTCCTCTCTTCCTTTTTTTTTTTTTTTCCCCTGTCTTTTTTGAGACAGAGTTTCCCTGTCATCTCAGCTGGCCTGCAACTCACTATGTAAACCAGACTGGCCTTGAACTCACAGAGATCCTCCTAAGTGCTGGGACTGAAGATAAGCACCCCCACCCACCTTGTTTTTTTGTTTATTTTTTATTTTTGGTCAGTTCTTTCAAAGACAGGTTCGACATACTTTGAGTGTTCTGGACTGGATTTGAAATGAGTTTCCCTGTCATCTCAGCTGGCCTGCAACTCACTATGTAAACCAGACTGGCCTTGAACTCACAGAGATCCTCCTAAGTGCTGGGACTGAAGATAAGCACCCCCACCCACCTTGTTTTTTTGTTTATTTTTTATTTTTGGTCAGTTCTTTCAAAGACAGGTTCGACATACTTTGAGTGTTCTGGACTGGATTTGAAATCTATATTTTGCCATTTGTGAGGTTAGGCATTTTACTACTAAGCCTGACATTTTATTAATGATGGGGGTAGGTTGGTGTTCTTTTGGCTCTTGGGCTGACCTAAGGGCCAAGTGCAGTACTGGCCTAAACAATGGACAGAGATAATGAGGAACCGTCAAGGCCTGTCTGTACAGGACTTCTGATGTTTCCGAGAGAAAAGTATAAGAAATGTTTTATCTAAATTAAAGAAAGCCCTGCTTCATATCAGCTTGTTAAACCATGTACTTTTTCATCTTCTCTCGCTTGCATCTTGTATCATTAAGAGCATTATTTTGAACAATACAAAGCCTACTTTTGAGATTGGGTCATTTCGTGATGGGCTGAAAATTTCCCAGTGCAGACCTGCTTTCTGTTGTTAGTCTTATGGTGATTAATTTGGAACTGGACAGTGTAAACATCAAATAAGTTATAAAATTAGAAACTGAGGCTAGCTTAAAATGTATTCATGATTATGAAGCATTTCACAGATATAAGATATACTTAGCCACAACAATAATAACTACGTGGAAAATCAGGAAAGGCAGCAGTCCAAAAAGGGAGGCTTTACTTTCAAATCATTATACCCTTCAAAGCCATTGATACATTCTTAGGTTTATCATGATGTAATTACTGCACCTTTTGTAAAGCATATTTTTAAGTTTGAAACATTGTAGTCGTATTAGAAAATCTGATTGCTTGTCAAATTATGTCTTGACTGCAAGGAGAGGTTCTTCATAATAAGAAAGCACAGAGTTGGCCAAGAGGATTAGGCGTAATTCTAACTAGTGCAAACCATAGAACTTCCTTACTTACCAGCTTCATTCCATGCTCACTGGAACATACATTCCTCGTTACTTGGATGTTTTTGTAACTTTCTCTTGGACCATTCATCACTTCTTGGTGCATTTTCCATGTTTAAAGCAGTGGTGTAAAAGTAAAATGTCAGGAGTAATAGCAAAAAGCAGCATTTAGAGAAAGAGGGTATTTCGTATTTTGTTTCTGAAATCATGTAGGATGCTCTGGATTTTCTTCATGTGGTTAAATCTTTCACCTTTAAAACCATCTCTAACTTTTGCTTTCCTAAAAATCTTTTTTAGTGAGTGAGTAGAACTTGAATAAATAACTCCTAAAAATATATTAGTTGGGGGCTGGGGAGAAGACTCAGTGGTTGAGAGCACTTCCTGCTTTTCTAGAGAACCCAAGGTCTGTTTCCAGCACCGATGTCAGCAGGTCACAACTGCCTGTAACTCCAGCTCTAGGGGATCCAAAACCCTTTTCTCTGGGCACCCATATATACCTGGTACACACACACACACACACACACACACACACACACACACACAAATAAAAATAAAATAGAAATACCTCTTCTAAAAAAGATTAGTTGGGCACATAGTAAATGTAATAATTTTAAAAATACAATAAATTCAAAGTAGTACTAACAAGAAAAATAAAGTGGTTGCAGGATGGTGTTTGAATATGCCTTGTTTATAGAGGGCCTTTCTAAATAACATTTAAGCAAAAATTCATTCAAAATGCCAAGCAGATCATAATGGTTTTCTGTGGTAAAAATGTTCCAGAAAGAGTGAATATGAAGGTTCCACAATCAAAACGTATTTGGCATGTTTGAGAACATAAAATAGCAAGGTTACTATGGATCAGCAAATTATATGAGGGGGTGCATAATAAATGTATAGTAATATTTATGATTTATAATGAGCTCAGTATGAGGAAAGATTTTCTTGCTTTTTATTTTTTATGTGTATGAGTATTTTGCCTGCATGTGTGTAAGTGCATCATGTGTGTGCAATGCCTATGGAGGCCAGAAGAAGATGTCGGATCTCCTGGAACTGGAGTTAAGACTATTGTTAGCTGCCATATAGGTGCTGGGAACTGAACCCATGTCTTCTGCAGGAGCAGCCAGTGCTTTTAGTGGCTGGCCCATCTTTGCAGTCCCATTCATGGTAGATTTTTGTTGGTAGTAGTTTGATTAGGTTTTCACTACCAGGTGATTCAAAGTCAGATGATACTTCCAATAGCTTGTTTTGTTTTGACATTTATTTATTTCAGTGTATGTGTATGCATACATGCATATAAGCTCACATACGTGTACACATGTGTGTATGCCATGACATGTGTGTGGAAGTCAGAGGACAACTTGCAGATGTTGCTTCTCTCCTACCACCATGTAGGGTTAAGGCATTGAACTCAGGTCATCACGCGTGGTGGCAAGTGCTTTTTCCCATTGAGGCATCTTGCCAGTTCCCAGTAGCTCTCTTAATAAACTTAGAGTTGCAATTCTTAAACTTGGATTTTTAAGAATTGAAATATATTTTTCAGTATATTAATCTTACATACCATTTATGGAGATCAAGTTTTTGCTTTTGATATGCTGTAGCAAAATGTTTCAAAGTATGAGCATGGGCTTTTCAATAAATTTTTAGGTCTTACGGTTGGCAGATGTTTTTATTTTTATTCCTGGAATAATTAGGTTTTCAATTTATTTCTAACACTCTGGGGAAAAAAAAAGCATCATTTTATTTAGTTACCCCTTACAAAGTAGTTAATTGCACCGTTAAAGCTTGTAGAGTCTTGTTTCATTTATTGGGGGTTCCGAAAATGGAAATGAGATGTAAAATTTGGGGGATTGATAATTGAAGGCATCCTTCAGTTGAAAAAAGTTTTAAGAAGTGATTGTATGTATGTGTGTCTGTCTGTGTCCCCATGGTGTAATGCATGTGCTCTAGCCTGTATATTCAAGAGTGAAGATCAGAGGTCAATGTCAGGTATCTTCTACTTTCAGTATCTGTCTTATATTTTGAGGCAGAGTCTCTCACTGAACCTGGAGCTTGCTGTTTTCACTAAACTAGCTGGCCAGGAAGCCCTTAGGATCTGGATCCTCCTGTCTCTGTCCTTCTGTTTGGTGTTACAATCAGGCACCACCACACCTAGATTTTACATGAGTACTAGGTCTTCATGCTTGCAGAGCATACACTTTGGGAAAACTATGTTTTTGGTTGGTTGGTTGGTTGGTTAGTTGGTTGGTTAGTTGGTTGATTGATTGGTTAGTTGGTTGGATGGTTGGTTTTTAGAGCAGGTGATGAAGGGAGGAGCCAAACACAGTAAAACTGGGGTTGAAAGAAGACCTCAAGAGAAGCCTGAGGTTCAAAAAGAGAAGTTACAAATGTGTAAAGTTTGAAACAGAATTCCCACTAGTTGCACCTTTTCTTAGTTATCTGTTACTATGCCACAAATTATCTAAAACCTTAGGTTTAGAAAACATATTTCACAGAGTTCCAGAGAATGTGGAAGCAAGCTTAGCTGAATAAGTCCAGTTTATTCATCGTTTCAATGACAATGTTTGACCAAGGCTCAAAATCAAGAAAAAGTATCTAGGGTTGAAGAATCACCTTGGAGAATGGTATTGCTTGTCTGTCTCAGACCTCTGTTCTTTACTGGTTCCTGACCTGATGCCTTATCTTCTAGGCGCTTCATGATATGTCAGCCAACATCCCTCCTGAGGGAGCAAGAACACTACTATGCTTCCTCTTCAGAAGCTACTCATTGTCACTTTCACTATGTTTTGTTGGTTAGATATCTGTCAGTAAGTCTAACCATGCACAAAGTAAATGGAGTTAACCTCTAGTTCTTGACAAGATGATTGTCAGAGACTTTATAAACTCTTGAGACAACCACATTTAAAAACACTAACATTAGCATAGTGGACCAGTGTGGTAATGATAATCTGGTGTTTTGAACTAGTATTTTAAAATTGAGAGGAAATGTAGAGATTCTTCCCTGCGCCCCCTTAGTTTACCTGTCTAGAATGTAGATTTACTCCTAAAATGTAATATTCCCAACATTATATGGTTATTAAGCAGGATTTCAAGGATGAAATTTAAGAACTCTGGTTGAAAGGAACTTTAGGTCTAAGTAGGGATCTTTGCAGATCACATGGAATCAGCCTATTTTTTACTCAATAGAATTTTGTGCCCAAATCTCTAATTAAGAAAGAGTGATGATGTTTTTCAAACCATTACAGGACAAAATGATAAATCTTGCATAACAAAGAAGCCAAACCAGGCAAAGTATTGTATGCCTGTAATCCCAGCACTCAAGGGGCCAAGGCAGGAAGAGTAAGTTCGAGGTTAGCCTGGGGTACAGAGGGAGCTCAAAACCAACCAGTGCTACATAGTGAGAACATGTCTCCAAAGGAAAAAAAAGAAAAACAAACACTCCCCCCACCCCTGAAAAACCAAGCTGCCACTGCTTCCTTCACAATCTAACTTACGAAGTTTTAAAGTATGCTTTTATTTGTTGAAGGAAGCCTCCTACATCCCAGGTGAAACTCTTTCTTTTGAGACAGGGTCTCTCTGTAGCCCCAGCTAACCTGAAACTCACTATGTAGACCAGGCTGGCCTTGAACTCACAGAGATCTGCCTGCCATTGCCTCCCGAGTGCTGGGATTAAAGCTGTGCATCACCACACCCAGCTGTCTTTTTTTTTTTAACAATATTATTGTAGGCAGAAGTCATAACTAAATACATTTCAGTCTTAATGAAATACTGTGTTCAAAGAAATGATGTCAGTATTGGAGAGTTTGGATCAAAGAAGTCGCCATTTGTTAATACTTTGCAGATGACGGGGAGCATCCAGAATGAGTTTATTATGGTAACACATGAATCATCTCTGAATTGAAAAGTTCTAATTATGTTTCTGCATTGATTTTCATAATTATAACTATAAATCAAAAACATGTAAAACAGCAGTGAATGGAGTATTTTATAAAATCACTTAATAATTGTAGTTAATACTCCAATCACCTTTTTGTCAGATAAACCAAATTACAGGAAAACCCCTGTTAAACTTGTGCTTTGTACAAAGGGAGTATATAATACAGATTTTTTAGGAGGAATAACTTATTTTAAAGTCTTTTCTGTAGTATTCCTTTAAAGGATATCATAATTTGTTTAAAATTAATAGGGTTGCCTTTAATGGCATAGAAGTAGATGAATACAGAAAGCTGTGAGAAAAAGATCTAGCTGCTGTTAGACATCAATAATGACTGTTCTCTTGTACTTAATGTTAAACAGTTTGTACTATGCAAATATTGGTCTTTATCAAGTGAATGACTACCGTACTTAATATTATTATAAATACTTTGGTAGTAATTCTTTTCAAGACTTTTAAATTTTTTTCAGTTGTATATATGTGTATGTGCCTGTGTGGGGGTATATGCTTGCTTGTTGATCCAATTTCCTGCAGAGGCCAGAGGCATTGGATTCCTTGGAGCTGGAGTTACAGGTAGTTGTGAGCTACTTCAAGTGGGTGCTGGGAACAGAACTCCTATCCTCTGGAAGAGCACTATGTGCTCTTAACCACTGAGGCATCTCTCTAGCCTCTGGTAGTAATTCTTTTGAACTAAATCTGTAGATTGAAATATTCTTTACGAAATTAAACCTAGGGTTACTAATATTTTATTGTGAAAATTCCAGGAGTATATACATTATACTATTCTGTTCTTAACTGACTTAGAAGTAAAGGTGTTTCTTTAAATTAAATCTTTCAGAAGCAAATGACTCTGAAAATTTGGATATGGGGTTGCAGCAAGATAGATGTTCTATCGAGTTCAGGCTGCAGACTTTCTTTGTGTCCTTGAGGTACTTTTCTGGCACCTTCAGCCCCTGAGTACTGCATTTTGAGAACTGTGAGCATATTGTAAGAATTTGTAATTTATAGGTTATATGCTATTCTTTTGGTTGTTAACTGCCCTGGCCTCAGTGTCTCTGTTAGATGACTACATTGGCCTACTTGAACAGCAATTGTTCAGCAGGAATGTGTTTGGTTGGCATGCTTGCTAATCAAAACTGATATGTGATACATCCTCAGATACTTCTAATTTATTTATGTGTGTATAGTAAGAGAGTTTGGCTGGGTCAAATTAGAAGTCTATTGCCTACCAGTCTATCATTCTGAATAGCAAATATTATTGAGCATCAGTGAAAACTAGATTTGCTATGAGACGGAAAAAAGTATGAAGCCTAGTCCACAACTATGAGGGATTTAAACTCATATTGAAGTGACAAACTAGTTAGCATATGATCCTTAGAGACAGAAATCTCAAAGTGGTTTTAATTTGTATTTCCCTGATGACTAAAGGTGTTGAACATTTAAAAAATATTTCTCAGCCATTTGCATTTCATTTATGAGAACTGTCTATTCATTTCCTTGCCCTAGTTTTTAATTTGTTTGATTGATTGATTGATGTTTAGTTTTTTGAGTTCTTTGCATATTGTAGATACTGACCCTTTGTTACAGGTATAGCTGGTAAAAAAAATTTTCCCATTATGTAGGCTACCTCTTCACTCAAATGATGGTGTCCTTTGCTCTACAGAAACTTTTTATTTTCATGAGGTGCCATTTGTTAATTGTTAAACTTAATGCCTGTGCTCTAGGAGCCCTGTTCAGAAAGCCCTTTCGTAGAATGCCTATAAGTTCTAGAGTGTTCCTTACTTTTTCCTCTGTCAGATTCAGGGTATCTGTCAGGTTTTTGGGTAACATTTTTGACCCATTTGGAGTTAAGTTTTACTCAGGTGAAAAATAGAAATTTTCATTCTTCTACATGTAGCTATCCATCTTTACAAACACCATTTGTTGAAGATGCTGTCTTTTCTCCAGTGTGTATTTTTGGCCCATTTGTCAAGAATCAGGTGGTTTTAAATGCATAAAGTTAAATCTGGGTCTTCAGTTGTATTCCATTGATTAGTGTGTCTGCTCTTATGCCAGCATTATGTTATTTTTTGTTACTATAACTCTACATATGATTTCAGATCGAGGATGGCGATGCCTCCAGCAGTTCTTTTATTGTTCAGGATTGTTTTGGCTATCCTCATTTTTGTGTTTCTAGATGAAACTTGAGAATATTATTTTCAATTTCTGTGAAAATTTGTGTTGAAATTTTAATGAGTATTGCATTGAATTTGTAGATTGCTTTTGATAGGGTGGCCATTTTCACAATATTAATCCTATCGATCCATGAGCACGGGAGGTCTTAACATCTTCTGATGTTAAGAACATACCTTCATTTTTTTTCTTCAATGCCTTAAAATTTTTATTATACAAATCTTTCACTTCCTTGGTTAGATTTATTTTAAGATAGATTTTTTTTGAGGATATCGTGAATAGGATTGTTCCCCTGATTTCTTTCTCAGTATGTTGTTGGTGTATAGGAAGGATTTTTGTGTGTTAATTTTATATCTTGCTACTTTGCTGAATGTGTAGAATCATACCATCTGCAAATAATTGTCTTATAGCTGTAGCTAAGACTTTAAGTACTACATTGAACAGGAAATGAGAGAGTAAACATCCTTGTCATGTTCCTGCTTTTAATGGGAATACATTCAGTTTTTCTCCAGTGAGTATGATGTTGATGGTGGGCTTATTGAATATTGCCTTTATTGTGTTAAGATATATACACTGTATCCCTAGATTCTCCATGACTTTTATCATGAATTGGATTTTTGTCGAAGACCTTGTCTACATCTAATAAGATGATCATATAGTTTCTATCTTGAGTCTGTTCATATGGCAGATTACATTTATTGATTTATTTATGTTGAACCATCCCTGCATCTCTGGGACAAAACCAACTTGATCACAATGGATGATCTTGTTGATGTGTTCTTGCATTCAGTTTGTAAATATTTTATTGAGAATTTTTGCATCAGTGTTCATCAGAGATTAGCCTATGATTTTCTCTTTTGTTGAATCTTTGTCTCCTTTTGGTATCAGAGGAATACTAGCTTCATAGAAAGAATTTGGGAGTCTTCCTTTTCTATTTTTGGAAAAAATTGGAGCGTGTTTGTATTAGTTCTTCTTTGAAGGTTTTGATAGAATCCTGTCCTGAATATCTGGTCCCAGGTTCTTTTTAGTTGGGAAAGTTTTTATTACTGCGTGTATCTCATTGGTTGTTACGTCATTTTGTTTATTTTATGTCATTTTGATTTCATCTTACTGAAGCCAGAATGGCTCAGACATAAAAAAAAAAAAAAGGCAAACAATGACAAATGCTGGTGATGATGTGTTTAGGGCTGAACACTTGGAATTGGATAATCTGTCAGGGGGCTGATCCCTGGAGATCACTGATCTCCCTCTCTCAGCAGTCACTGATTGCATGTGTAGCTCTTCATCTAGAGGTGGGATGTTGTGAAACTTTCCCCATCCACATTATCATGTCAACTGGTGTCATGATGCAGGTCTTGTTCAGGAAGCCATATTGAGATTTTGTGGATATAGCTTCCCTGTCATGTCTGAGAGACACTATCTAGCAGCAGGTTTTCTGGTCCCTTGACTTTTACCATCTTTCTGTCCCCTCCTCTACAATTATGAAAAGCCTTGAGCTTTTCATAAGGGTTGCAATTTATGTGTATCAATTGGGGCTGGGTACCCTATGGCCACTTATTATCTGTATTTTGTATTTTTACAAATTGTGGATGTCTGTAATAATCTTCATCTGTTTATTTTTTAAAGAAGATTCTTTAATGAGGAGGGAGAGCTATATTTACTTCTAAATATTCAGAGCAAGAATCCACAAATGAGAACACGCAACAGTTGTCTTTCTGAAGATCCAAACTTGTAAAAAGGCAACTGAATAGAGAAACAATCTATTTAAGCAACAAGAACAAAAGTCCTTTTTGGACATTTCGTCCATTTGGGTGAGCAGGTCATACAGGAGTGCACTTCCTGCTAAGGACTAGAACTCAGTCTTCTTGTATTGTGTGATCATAGGTAGATCTCTAAGCAGATAGAAAAAGTGGGTTTTTTAAAAAATTTTATTTATTATTTTTATTTTATGTGTATGAGTGTATTGCCTGCATGTAGGTAAGTGCACCGTGTCGTGCAATGCCCACAGAGAACAGAAGAGGCTGTCGGAGCCCCTGGAACTGAAGTTACAGAGAGTTGTTAGCTGCCATGTGGGGGCTGGGATTCGAAACCGGGTCTTCTGCCTGTGTTTTGCAATGCCCGTGGAGGTCAGAAGAGGCTGTCGGATCCCCTGGGACTGGAGTTACAGACAGTTGTTAGCTGCCATGTGGGTGCTGGGATTCGAACCCCAGTCTTCTGCAAGAACAGTGAGTGTTCTTAACTGCTGAGCCATCTCTCCAGCCCCCAAAGTGTTTCTTTTTCCTCATGCTGTCCATAAATATTCGTGTATATGACATTGTAATGCTAATGTATTTTGTGAAATATATAGTCTCACAACTAGAAATCTGAATTCTTAGGCTTTAATAGGGCACATGAATTCAATTGGCATGTGACCTAAACATTAAAAGTAAAGTAACAAATATCTCAAAATTGTTTATAAATGTAAAATAATTTCTTCTTATATCCACTTTTAGAATGAAATTTTATTGCAACTTTAAAGTTATGTAAATATAATTTCAACATATTAAAATATGTTCATATTGATTTTATATTGAATTTTTATTTTACTTTATTAGCTTTAATTCATTGTCTTGATTTTTCCTTTTTTGATAATACTGTACTTTCAAACCATAATAGAGAATTTTATATTTATTTGCTATCTGACTGTAATACTTTAGTTGGTTTAGTTTTACTCACAAAGGTAAAGAGAATTCCAAATTTACTCATAATAAATGTATTAGAGAAACTGTCAATAAATTTACTGTTATAATTGAATCATATGATATCTAAATTGTTGATAATATGATCTGCTCGTTAAACAATAGTGTCTGGAGAAAATGATGGATTAATTGACTGATGGCTAAAGTTTCCCTCAAATATAATGGTTTACCCAGTTTGATTTGATTTGTGTAAAATAACTTTCTCTAATAAACAATTTGCTCAGAGGCAATAGAAGAAATGAATGGTTATCAAACCAAACTTAATTAGTCTATCTTAGATTGATATTACTTGGGGAGTCTTCATTTTAATTGTGGAGTGCTGGATACAAAGAGTTTGGTTCATTATTTTTTCCTGTATAAACACTATTGTGTAACTACCTATGGAATAATAACATGTGAATTCATTTTAATAAATGCTTGTAAAGTGAATTAGCTAATTATACCAGGCTAAAAATGATTCCTTTAATTATTTTGGATATTTAACTGGTACTTCAATTTTATTATTGTTAGTCTGTAAATGTGATTTGTATTAGCTCTGCCAAACTAATTATAATGTATAACTTAACAAACAATTTGAACAGTGCTGTAATGCTCATAGCACTGTCCTCTCTTGTGCAAGAGGAAACATTATTTCAACTTTGCATGAATGGCAATATATGTATAAAGAAGAAAGACCCCTCAATATCCGCTCTAATGCTTTTCATAATTATGTGTATAAGAACGAATAGTTGCTATTCAAAAGCTGAAACTGGTGACTCACTAGTGTATCTTAAGATATGAGGTCACATAGGCAACATGATGATTATTTACAAGCTAGAAAGACAAGGTTTCTTTATGCCCTTATAGGAAGAAAAAACTATCTTCATTGTCAAATAGAAATGTTAGTTTTAATAACTCATGTGGATATCACAATGTTCCCCTTAATCCTTTTAATTAACAGACTAACTCTGTTTTTGTATCAAAAATCAATGAAAACAAGACTATTATTAATAGCCCCCAAATTTAGTCATTCTGGAAGAAAATCAAAATATCCTTGACAAGAATATGCAGTCCAAAACATTCTTATTTTCTAAATTAGTATCTAATAAAATTCACTTCTTTCTTTTTGTGTGTGTGTGTGTGTTGTTACTATACATTTCCTACTTTTGCCCAGACTTACATTCATAGCTCCACCCCTGTCATGAGTATGAAGTGTAGCACCTTCAGCATGCAGACCTCTGTCTCCTGCTTCTTCGCCTTTCTTTGTCCTTAACCCCTGGAAGCTGCTGAATAGTTCTCACATGCTATCCCTGGGCCTTTTTCTAGACTGTAGTACAAATATAATCATACCTATATGTCCTTTTTCAAAAAAATTTATGTCTATCAGTGTTATGCCTGCATGTGTGCATATACACCCATACAGTGCCCACAGAGGACAAAAGAGGGTGTTGGAGCCCCTGGAACTGGAGTTGCAGAGGGTTTTTAGCCATCATTTGGGTGCTGGAATTCAAACCCAGGTCCCCTGCAAGGACAGCCAGTGTTTTTAACCACTGAGCCATCTCTCTAGCCCCTCCTCCTCCCTTATTTGACCTTTTGCAACAGTACTGTCTACATGCCTTTGAGATTTTTGAGATTCATTCTTTTTTTTTCTTTTTTTTTTTAATCTGCCCTTTTTGAGACAAGGTCTCTCTGTAGCCCCTGGTGGCCTGGGACTCACTATGTAGACCAGGCTGGCCCGGAATTCCCAGAGATCCACCTGCCTCTGCCTTTCAAGTCCTGGGACTAAAAGGTACGTGCCACCAAGTCCAGCTACACCATTGGGTCTTTATTTTTTTATCCATTCATTCAATCTTTGTCTTTTAACTAATGTATTTATTGCATTTGATTATTGTCGATGTTTCAGTTTAGTTTACCCTTATTTATTTTCTGTTCTTTCTAGATTCAGCTTTTTAAAAATATATGTCTTCATGGCTGCTCTAGCAATGATAATGTGTGTACATCTGACTTACTTGTGGTGCTGGGGTTCATTTTTAAATTTTATCAGTCTATTAATATTTTACTGAGTAAAGTAGAAGGTTGAACTCTTAATTCTCACCTTTTTAATCATAGTTGCATCATGTATTACATTCCAAGTATAGGTGATAAGTGTTACTTTTTCATGTACACTAAAAATTCTTCATAATGTTTTAATTTGTGCTTTCGACCATTATATAAATTTCACAGACCTTTAGGTTTATAATAAGCTAAGACAGTCCACTAGTAAACCTTCTCTAAAAACCTTCTCTGTAAATTCAAAGTCATACAAAGTTAGATGTATTAATCCATGCTACTAGCCTGTCTTTTAATTGGTGGGTTTACTCTATTAGTATTTAGATTATTTGTGAGAATGAAGGACATGGTTCTGTCTTTTTGTTGTTTTCTATGTGCTTGTATCTTTTTGTTGATCTCTTGTATGATCTTCTTGCTTCATTGATTTTCCTGGTGTCAATTTTTATTCTCTCTTCAATTCCTTTTCTGTAATTTTCAAAGCTATTTTCTTAATGGCTGCCATGGAGATTAACAACATCCTGAATTTATAACAATCTAATTTGAATTGATGCCAAGTTAACCTTAGTAGCATATATGAACTCTTTTCCTATATTACTACCCTTTTTTATTACTATGGATTATATCAACATACATTGTGATCTTAGTAACAGAGGTTTGTAATGTTTTGGGGCTTTTTTGGTTACTTTTCGTTTGGTGTTTTTTTTGAGCTGAGGACCAAACCCAGGGCCTCGCACTTGCTAGGCAAGTGCGCTACCACTGAGCTAAATCCCCAACCCCATTTTGGGGGGGGAGTTACTTTTTTAAAAAAAATTTATATTTTTATATGTATCAGTATTTTTCCTGCATGTGTGTTAAGTGCACTTAAGTCATGCAGTGCTTGTGAAGGCCCAAAGAGGGCATCAAATCCCCTGAATTACAATTGTTAGCATCCATGTGAGTGTTGGGAACCAAACTTGGGTCATCTGTAAGAGCAGGCAGTGTGCTCTTAACCACTGAGCCATGTGTCCAGCCACATGTTTTTGGATTTTTTAAACAAAATCATACTGGAAGCAAAAAAGAAGTGTTATACAAACCAACATAAAATAGTGAGTAGATCTTATTTGTATCCCTACAGTTACCTTTGTTAGAGCTCATGCTGGTTCTTTGTAGTCTTTAGAGTCTGTGCTCTGTTCTTTCATTTCATCCTCCAGAATTTCTGTTAACATTATAGGCATGTCTACTAGTGATTAACTCGCATAACTTGTTTTCATTATTATTATTATCATTATCATTATTATTCCTAGGAAGTCGGATTTTTTTCTCCCCTTTTTTTGTAGGAGACTTTTGCTCAATATAGAATTCTCTTTGACCAATCTTTTTCTTTCAGTATTTTAAATGTATGCTCATACTGTCCTCTGACCACCACAGTTGCTCATGAGAGATCTGCTGTTGATATCACCAGAGATCTTACTCATCTCTTACTACTTTGAAGATTTTCTGTTTTGAAGATGTTTCAGTATAATGTTCTTCATGTGGCCATTATCCACATTTATGCCCACATAGATATATAATTTGCAATTAGAAGCTAGGATCTACATGTGAGAGAGACATAGTAAGCTTTGATGACCTCATTTAATGTAATGTTTTCCAAGTCCATCCATTTTCCGCAAGTTGAGAATTTCATTTTTCTTTATGTCTCTTGGTGGTCATCTATGCTGATTTCACTTTCTAGCTGTTTTTAAGAGATTGGTAATAAATTTGGATGTACAGATGTCTCTGTAGTAAAATGTCATGTGGGGGGTTCATATATGCCCAGGAGTAGTATAGCTGCATTGTATGGTAGTTCTTCTCCCTGTAGCCCCAGCTGTCCTAGAACTCACTATGTAGACCAGGCTGGCCTTGAACTCACAAATATCCACCTGCCTCTGCCTCCCAAGTGTTGGGATTAAAGATGTGAGCCACCACACCCAGACCCAGCACTTCATTTTTAATTATGAACAGGCAACCAAAGAAAATCTGTAAATGGGGGGTGGGGAGGGAACAGAACCTTTCAGGAAAGAGTTAACCCAGAAAATTTTTTAGTTTTTTTTTCAAAGAACCTCTAACACTTGACCACTGTGTCGGCAAGCTATAGTCACACCTCCTTTCCACACTCTTCAAGGAGTCAATGGGGGAGTCAGTTATCCCTCCCTCTCAATTAGTAGACCTTAGCTGCATGTGGGGGAGGAGCTAAGGATATATAAATTGGGAACGCCATGAGCCACCTCTCTTGCCATTTTGTGCGGCTGTCGGAAAGTCACAGGATCTATATTTGAGTGTGGACTTTCCAGTGTAGCCGTAAATGTGGAGGCAACCACTATTCTGTAAATAAACCCCTACCCTATGCACTGTTAGCAAGCCCAATAAACTCGTTAGGATTTTCAAAGAAAAAAATAAAAACCTCCACACTGATTTCCATAGTGCCTGAACCAATTTACACTCCCACCAGCATGGTAACCATTCTCACTAGAGTGAAGCTGAGATGCCATCTCAAAGTAGTTTCAGTTTGCATTTCCCTAACAGCTAGAGATAATATTTATTGGCTGTTTGTATTTCTTCTTTTGAAAACTTTCTGTCCAGATCATTGACCCATTTATTGATTGGCAGCTTTGTTTTTCTTGTATTTAATTATTGCAATTCTGTATGTATTCTAAATAATAACCCCTTGTCTGAAGTGTAGCTGGCAAAGATTTTCACCCGTTTTGTAGGCTGTCTATTCACTCTGTTAATAGTTTCATTTCCTGTCCAGAAGCTTTTTAATTTCGTGTAATTATGTTTGTCAATTCCTAGAGCAATTTCCTGTACTATTGGAGTTCTATTGAGAATGTTTTTTTTCCTGTGTCATTCATACACACACACACATAGATGTATAAATAAAAACTGAAAAACTTATTTTCCTTTTGTAGTTTCAGTGTTCCTAGTTTTTAAATTAAGGTTTTTGATCCAGTTTGAATTGTTTTTGTGCAGAATGAGAGGTAAAGACTTAATTTTATTTTTCTGTGGATATCCAGTTTTGTCAGTACCACTTTTGGGAAAGGCTATCTTTTTCTAGATCATTTTTCTGACACCTTTGTTAAAATTGAGGTGCTCACAGCTGTGTGTATTTTATCTTTGGGTCTTTCCGTTGGTCTACGTGTCTGTTTTTGTGCCCTTATCATGCTGTCTTTGACACTGTAGCTTTGTAGTGCAGTTTGAGGTCATGTAATGTGATGGCTTCTAGCAGTGTTCTTTCTGTTTTGAATTGCTTTAGCTGCCTGATCCTTTGTGTTCCCATATGTTTATTAGGATTGACTTTTCCTAGTTGGGTGAAAAATGTCATTAGAATTTTTATTGGGATTGCATTGAGCCTGTCAGTTGCTTTTGGTAATACCGTCTTCACAGTATTAATTCTACCATCTAAGAGCTTGGAAGACCTTTCCATTGCCCAGTGTCTTCAGTACCTTTTTCATTATCTTTTTACAGAGGTCTCTCACTTTCTTGGTTAGGTTTATTCCTATAATTTATTTCTGTGGTTTTTTTTTATATTTTTGTTCTTTGAGAAATTCATATAGTGTGTTCTGATCACATTTACCAGCCCCCAACTCCTCCCAGATCCACTCCCACCGATCTATCCATCCACTTTTCCTGTGTGTTACCAAAATACTTGACTATGGAACCTTCTCTGCAGTGGGGTGGACCTACCAGGAGTCACACTCTTAAAGAAAATTTACTCTTCCTCTCTCAGTAGCTATCAGATGCCAGTAGCTCCTCACCAAGGAGTGAAGCCTCATGCCCACCTCCCCCTGCAACCCCCATGCTGGGATTTTTGTCTGGCTTGAGCTTGTGCAGGTCTTGTACATGCTGTTACAGTTGTTGTGATATATATATAAATCTGCCCTGCTATGTGGAAAGCTCTATTTCCACCTACGTATATTAATATGTCTCTTTCTTGCCTTCTCAATTTTAGCATTTCTTTGCTATGCATTTATGTGGGTGTGGCTGAAGGAGCACTAAAGCTACCCCATTTGTGTGGGGGGTCAGAGGATAACTGCAGGAGCCATTTCTTACCTTCACCTTTTTTTTGTGTGTGTGAGAACAGTGTCTCTGTGGTTAGCTGCTACTACTTAAGGTTCCAAATGCTTCCTGTGTTTGGATGTCTGTTTCTTGCTCTAGGTTTAGGGAATTCTTGGCAATAATTTCATTGAATCACTTATCTAGGCCATTTGATTTTATTCTATCTTAAGAATTTTTAGTTTTTGTCTCTTGAGTATATCCTAGCATTCTTAGAAATTTTCATCTGTTCATTAATATTTTATATATCTACATACACTTACCTGTATGTATACTGTCTTGACCTTGTCCTCTAACCCTGAGAGTCTTTTTTTCTGCCTGGTATTAGTTGATAATGCCTTCTACTGTGTTAGTTGACTGATTTTCTTGTTTCCAAAATTTACGGTTGGTTCTTTACAGTGTCTTTTTTCTGTTCTGAAATCTTACTCCATATTTTAAAACTGTTTCTCCAAGCTATTGATTCTTTCTTCTTTGGTAACTTTCTTATCTGTGTCTTGAGTTGACTTCATGAGTTTCTTTTCTGAGTCTTATGTTCGCCACCTGTTGAGTTCTCTGGTGTTTGAACATTTAAAAAATGACACTCTGAAATCTTGTTGGCATTTCAGCGGTTTCATCTCCTTTGTTTCTGATACTAATGAAGTCACCTTGTGAGTAGTGTCATCTAATGATTTTTATTTCTTTGTTGTGTTTTGCACATCTGTTGGGTTGTATGTGTGCCCCAGTTTTGTTCCTTTTCCCTTTTCCCCTGTTCTTGTTTGTTTTATTTGAGCCCTCCTGGTGAGTTCTTGCTTAGATTTGCATTGGGGGGAAAGTCAACTGCAGCAACCACTACCATGGCTCAGCCAAAGTCTCAGTGTTAAAGCAGGAGAAGATACTGTGCTCTGAACTTTCCTCCTGTTTAAAAGTTTGGAGACAGGAGTACTAGGGTCCTAGTTGGGGAAACTGTAGTCTGTCAGTAGTGGAGTGAATGGGGGATGCAGTAAGAGGGATAGAGTAGCAGTGAGGGGAATGTGTGTGTCCAAGTCATGAAAAACAAGAGAAAATGTTGGTGAAAAATGTTGGTGAAAAGGAGGATGAGCTTTTTCCAACAAGATACAAGTCCCAGAGGCTAGAGAAAGGGCTCAGCAGTTTGGAGCACTGGCTGCTTTTGTATTGGACCAGGGTTCAGTTCCCACCACCCACATGGTGTTTCACACCGTCCATAACTCCAGTTCCAGGAGATCCACCCTCTTCTGGCCTCTGAGCATTTCATGCATGTAGTGTATTTACATACATGCAGACAAAACACTCATACACATATAATAAAAAATAAATGAATCAAAAAAACTTTATGATACAAGTTACAGCATGTCACCTGAGCATGTAAGATACAAGATGCTCAAATGAAGAGGAAAAGAAGGGTTAAAAAAGTAAACAAGGGCTAGAGAGATGGCTCAGTAGTTAAGAACACTGAGTGCTCTTGCAGAGGACCAGGATTCGAATCCTAACATCCACGTGATGGCTAACAACTGCTCATAACTCCAGTTCCAGGACATCTGACACCCTCTTCAGATCTCTGCAGGCATTGTACAACACAGGTGCACTCATACACATGCAGGCAAAACATTCATACACATCAAATAAAAATAAACAAAATATATTATGAATCTATAAAACAGACTTTTTTTGTGACAGCGTCCTCCTATAGCCCCAGCTGGCCTGGAACTCACTATGGAGACCAGACTGGGTTTGATCTCAGAGAGATCCTCTTGCCCTTTCCTCCCAGGTGCTAGAATTAAAGACATGTGCCACCAAGCCCAGCCTCAGAAAAAAAAATTAATAAAAATGTATAAACAGCCGGGCGTGGTGGCACACACCTTTGATCCCAGCGCTCAGGAGGCAGAGGCAGGCAGATCTCTGTGAGTTCAAGGCCAGCCTGGTCTACATAGTGAGTTCTAGGACAGCTGAGGCTACAGAGAGACCCTGTCTCAAAAAGACCAACAAAAAAAAAATGTATAAACACAAATGAGAAATGAGCTGAATAGGTAGTTGTCCATGTTTTTCCCATTTGGGGAAGTATCCACTCCCTATGTTTACCTGGTTCTGTCCATCAGGGGGACACTGCACCAAGTTCCATCACAGACTGCCTATAATCCTTAGAGCTCTTTCCTGCTATGGCCAGAGTGGGAGTGTTGAGGCTATCTTAGCTTCAGACTCCCTCACTATCACTGTGTGATGTACGGTCTGTTGCTTCACATGAACACAGTGACATGTTCCCAGTTCTGTCAGTTCACTTACTGTAGTTCTGAAAAGTGTTTTGCCCCATGGGGCACATGCCTAGGTGGGGGAGATGGGGCTTGCTATTCTGTTGGTGTTTCTCATTATTTCATTTTAATTCTGGTGTGCATTTGCTGTGAGGTGTATTTCTTACATCAAATAATGGGATCCCGGTTTTTGAATCAGGTTGCCAATCTAGATCTTTAATTGGAGAATTAAGGCCATTTACATACAGGATTATTTTTCTGAATTATTTGCTGATTTATTTCTTTTTCCCATTTGATTTGAATACTGTTTGTTCTTTTCTTCCTCCCTATTGATCATAGGAATTTAGGTGGTAGTGAGCTGAATATGTTTGCTTCCTAATTCTTATTGTTTACTCCTCTGAGTTCTCTTGTTTGTAGTTGTATTTTTGCTTCATCTTAGTATAGGATTCCTCCAAGTATCTGCATTGCTGTCTTAGTGGTCATGGATTGCTTTAATATGTACCTATCTCTGCAGCTTGTTATTTTTCCATTGACTTTAAAATCTAAGTTTGCTTGATACAGCAGTCTTGGTTGACATTTTTTCTGAGGGTTTGAAATAGATGATACTTTTCTGGACTTTAAGATTTCTACTAAGAAGTCTGATGTAATTTAATTTTTTTTTGTAAGTTGGTGTTTTCCTGTTGTAGCTTTTAATATTCTTTCTTTTTTATCCATTCTTGTAATTTTAACCATGATCTAACTCAGAGAGGCTCTGTTCTAGTCATATAGTTTCCTGATTTGTTCAAGTGCTTTTCTGGATCTTCAGTTTGTATCTTAGCTCCTTCTACTTCATGAATTTGTAGGTTTGGTACCTTGACCATATCGCAGAGTTCCTGAAAAGTTGTGTCTGTGTTTATTTTCTTTCTCCTTTATTGATGTGGGAATATAGAGTTTCCTCCACTTTGTCTTCCATCCCTGATAATCTTTGTTCTTCTTTATCTAGTATATTGCCTATCCTTGCAACTATTCTTTAAATCTGACTCATTAAAATTTTCTCACCCAGAATCTTTATTGTTTGTTTGGTTTGGATTATTTCTTTTTTCAGAGTTTCAGTTTTCTAAGTGGGCCTTGTATCTTTGTTACTGACTTTCTTCTCTAGGATTTGAATAACAATCATATCTCTTTGTTTGAATATTTTAAAATTTTTTTAAAATATTTTATTTTTTTTATTTTGTGTGTATGCATGTATTGCCTGCATGTAGGTAAGTGTACCCGCGTCGTGCAATGCCTGTGGAGGACAGAAGAGACTGTCGGATCCCTGGGACTGGAGTTATGGACAGTTGTTAGAGGCCATATGGGTGCTGGGATTCGAACCCAGGTCTTCTGCAAGAATAGTCAGTGTTCTTAACCACTACGCTATCTCTCCAGCCCCCTTGATTCCTTTTTAACTCACTATTTTTACGACTAGACTTCTGAATTTTTTTCTGGTGTCTCAGTTATTTCCATGTCTTTGGGGTCAATAACTGCAGAATTATGAGCTACTGGTCAAGCCATATTCCTTGTATTTCTGGTCTGCAGTTTGCACATCTAAGTGGCGTACCAGCTCAGTTGGCAAGAAAAGCTTACAGAAACCCCTACAGCCACTGGGCCAGGTCCAAACACAGCTCAGCCATCCCTGTTGTATTCCAAACAGGGCCAGTAGAGTCATCAAGGTTTTTGCTTTGCTGCTTCGTTTTATATTCACATATTTTGAGAGTGTCATTGAGCCTGAGACATTCATATAGTCCTTTAGTTATAGCCTTTTAAGCTTTCTTTCAAAAGGTATCTTTGACTCAGCATGGTGGTGCACACCTTTGATACCAGCACTCAGGAGGCAGAGGTAGGTGAATATTACTGAGACCAGCCTGATCTACATAGCAAATTCCAGGCCAGCTAGGGCTATAGGGAGACCCTGTCTCGAACAACAAAGTAACAAAAGATCAACTGCACCCCCAACACATTCCCTATTAGATTTACATTTTAAGACTAACTTTAATTTTAAAAATCACATACCCATACATCCTTTTCCTTTTTGTTGATTTTACTTAAAACTTAAAAGCATAGTTTATTAAATAAAGACTTTAAACAAATGTTATCATGTTTCTTACATGTAACAAATGAGTAACTTTTAGTAGAAATTCATCAATCCCCTAAACATCCTTTTCTTATAAACACAGGTATCAAAACAATTCTAAACCTATTTTTTGCTACTTGTGGTAGTCAGTACCCACTCCACTTCAAAAATTGAAACAATTTGTGACAATATTCATCGTACCTGCTGCTTTAAGCAGTTTCAGCTTCTGGTCTCTAATAAGATAGATAAAGCAAGCCATTTCTGTTATTCCTTCTTGAAATTTTAGTCTTCAGAAACACAAGGGTTTCCACTGCCCTCTGACACTCCTTGGCATGCTTTTGGATTGTAATCTGAGTTTGGTTTTGAGTACTCCAGGTTCATGTTTAAATGACAGTACCTTAACAAGAGAAAGAAAAATTTTGCTGCATGTTTCTTCCTGTTACCTGAAAGCATATTTAATAATACATTCTTACAAATGTCTGTGTTATGTTTACAAACTAGAATTCTTTTACTTACTGTGTGGGTATTTTGCATTGTGGTATTTAATCAAGGCATTAACACGAGTAGAAGTTGTTTATGTAAGACAAGTTTGAGATCCATTAAAATTATTTGCTGTACGTCTGTCCTTCTGGTGACTGTGAAAACTTCTTGTTTTCTTTGGGCATCATTAGATGTCTTACCTCTTGAAGCACAACTTTATTCTTTAGGAATTTTACCATTTTGCTAACCCTTATGCTCCCTTCATCCACCATTCCACTGGAATTATTTATTCTGTTCATATTAATTTCAGTTACAAATTGAGCTTCTGGGTTTCTAGGTCCACATTCAACTTTCAGGCTATATATTCTTTTTCCATAGTTTGTCCTTGGAGGCCCAGTAATCACAAGTCAATGGCAGAGTAAAGAGTCCATTATTGGGGCTACAGAGATGGCTCCACAAATAACTTTGTTTCTCAGAGGTACAGGTTAGCTATTTTAGAATTACCTTACATATATTTGAGTGTTGAATGAATAAACAGACTGTAATTTCAGCCAGGTTTCTCACTGTCAGAGTCTAAAGTTAGAAATAAAGAGAAAACTAGAAGGAACTAGTGCTAAAAAGGTGCCTGAACAGAGAGATCCATGAGTACTTGAATATATACAAACATAAAGATTAAAAGCTGTGCAACACTTGAGAGGCAGAGCAAATGGATCTCTGTGAGATCAAGGCCAACCTGGTCTGCATAGCAAGTTCTAAACCAGGTAGGGGCTACAAGGAAATGTTGTCTCAAAACAAACAAACTGATGGAATATGTGTGTACACTTAAGATTCAGATGCACATGTATGATTTTTAACTGTGTCTGCTGATGGAATCTAGAAGCAGTAACATACCAGGAGCAACAGACACATCCAGCACCCAAATCCTGGTTTCTGTACACTCTTGGAGAAGGAGCTGCTTCTAGGTCAAGACAAGAAAATGAAACATGAACCTGGACTGTCCCACGGGACAGCAAGGAAAGTGAGGAGGTGATATGAAGACAAGGAAGCAAAGAAGAGCTGTTTCAGCAACAAAATCAGATGATACTGGATTGTAATGCAAAAACAGTTGCCTTGTCCATAATGATAGAAACAAATGAATTTATTTCTCAGAACAAAGGGACAACACTCATAGCAGAATTCCAAGTAATTATATAGTACTGTTGGTTGAAGCTTAACCCCTCTCCTTTAGTTTGAGCTGAACTTAGTGATTTTCTTCCAAGTAGTAGAATGTGGAAAAGGGGGCCTGGAGAGAAGGCTTGGCGGTTTAGAGTGCTGACTGCTCTTGCAGAGGACAATTCCCCAAACCCACGTGGCACCTAACAACTGTCTGTAACTCCAGTTGCAGGGGATCCGATGCCCTCTTCAGACCTCTAAGGGCATTACACGACATGAGTGCATTTACATACATGCAGGCAATACACTCATAAAGTAAAAATAATAAATAAAAATTTTTAGATAAAAGAATGTAGAAAGGATAAAAGAGGAATGGTGGCAGGGGCCACCTACTCGAGCATTCCAAGGTAAATGTCACCGCCAGTCATGTGGTAGCATATGTGTGGTTTTCTCCTTTATCTTGGGAAAGCTTCCAGCACATTCAAATTGAAGAAAATTCTATAAATATCTATTACTCTTCAAAGTGCCAAGAATATGAAATACATTCTGAAACGCTAACAAAGGTGGAGACCAAGGAGACATGACAAGTAAAAGAAAGCCAAACCTAGAATTTAAGAAAGACATTATTGGCCAAACAAGTGAGATCTGTCAACTACTTAGAAATATCACTGCACCAGTGTTCATGTTTTTATGTTGACATGTATGCTTTGGTTACAGAAGATGCTGACCTTAGCAGAAGATTGGTGAAGAATACATAGAAACTTTTATCTTTGCAGTGTTCTTATGATTTTAAAATTATTCTAAGCTCACAGTCATATCACCATTCACTGTAGATGAATTCTGTTAAGCTGTATATCTGTTTGAGTGAGGATTTCTTTGTTTACTGATCACCTCCTTATGAATTGTTGCCTGACTTTTTCTGTTTATTTGGGTAGCTGCACTTAGGCATGTAGTTGCTACCTGCGCTTTTCCACTACATGGTACAGTGAGAGTCTCAGTCTCAAAATATAAGGGAGATCACCTATGCCAACTCCTTGACTCCCAAGGCGCAGGGAATTATTGAAGAAGAGTGGGCAGAAAGACTGTAAGAGCTAGTAATAGTGGATGACGACAAGGAAACAGCTTTCCTGACAGCAGAGCAGTCACTCATAGGAATTTACAGCAAGTGTGACAGCATACACAAGACCTATGCAAGTTCAAGCCAGACAGATTCCCAGCACATCATTGGGAAGGTGAGTAAAAGCCCCAACCCTAGCTGAGGAATTGTTGGGAGGCAACTGAAAACTCCTAGGAAGTAGGAGAGTTGGTGTTCTTTAAGGGTGTGACATTGGGTAGGCTGACCAGGCTCTAGGGGATAGACTCATTCCAAAGGGCATTTGAGGACCAAATTGGTTACTTTTCTGTTGCCGTGATAACCACCATGACCAAGACAACTTATAGACAGAAGAGTTTATGGGGCTTAAGGTTCCAGAGGGATAAGAGTCCATCATGGTGGGGAGGGGTGGCAGGAGGCAGCCGGAGCAGAAAGCTGGGCACTCAAATCTTGAAGCACATGCAGGAAGCAAAGAAAGAGGAAAACTGGAAATGGGGCAAGACCCTGAACTATCAAAGCCCATCCCGAGTGACATGATTTGTTCATCAAGGGAGTACCTCCTTGCACCCACCACCAACTGTCCAAGTGTTCAAATACTTGAAGTCTATGGGGGACATTTCTTGTTCAAATCACCACGCTGACACAAATTACCCAGGGGGAGGTAAGAGAGAGTACAGATAAGAGAGGGTCTGAATATGATCAAAATATATTGTATGAAACTGTCAAAAAATAAACTAAAAAAAATTTAAGTAAGGGAGAGCCTATAGAAAAAGACATCCGAAGTTATCTCTGGTGTTCCCATGCACATGCACACACACAGAGTAAAGAAAAAAGATTGAGCTGGTGGACAAAAATAAATTGTCCTTTGAAACCCAGAACTCACTGTTCAGTATGAGTTTTGATACATATAAGAAGAAATATGACAAGACAACTCAAAGTGGTGGTGGTGAGAGAAGAGGTGTGCTCCAGGCAGCCAGCCTTGGGGCCCAGAGTGCTGAATGCAAGCAGTGACCATATAAGGAACCTTATCACACGAGGTGAATATTTACCTGATCATAGTGCTTCTATATTTATCTCCCATGGTCAGGCAACCATCATCATCACCCAGTGGCTGTCAAGACCTGGCTGCAGTCCTCATCAACATTAGAAATCTGAGATGTCTACAAATTTAAAAAAATAAACCAGACGACACTGGCATAAAACTGTCATGTGAAGCTGTGAAACTTCCCAACTGCCATTCAGAGAATCTTGGATTGGAGGCCTGTGAGCTAATTGCTGCCTGCTGTGAGGACCTAGCTTCTGCTTTTACCCACAGTAAAACCCTGTGTGGAATCAACCTATTGGAGAATGTCTTGGGTCACAGTAGGGTCATTGTACTAAGTGATGCCTGGAAGCAGCCAAAGTATAACCTGCATGCAAGGGCTTCACACAACTTTGATGAGGAAAATCAACCATTTCTGACCACTGAGAAAAAGAAATCCCTGCTTGACATTCCTAAGCAGTATGTAAGAGAAGCAGAAATTAAGAGTGAAAAATCCCATTCCAAGAAACCTGGGCATTTTCTGAACCAAAACCATGTGGAAAGGAAAGTAGACCCTTACTTTAGCACACCTCTGTGTAAGAATTAATAACTCTAGTGATATATTATTTTTCCAGTAGGCATCTCAGAGGTGTTATGTAAGATGGATGAGGCTTTTCATTTGCTAATAGAAGACATGAAGTTGAGTTTTGGGTGGGGGGGTGAGGGCGGAGATGAGGGAGTCTGAATATAATCAAAATTCATTATATGAAATTCTTGAATCAATAAAGTTTCTCTTAAAAAAAGAAAGAAAAGCAACTTTGTAAAATTCAACACCCCCCCCCAATCCTGAACGTTATGGAGAAAAAATGATTGCAAATTGTAAAGAGATCCTAGCTAAGGTTTGGTTGAACTAACCAAACACTGAAACCCATTTGAAAACTGAGGTTTTGCATAATATGAAAGAAATGTTAGAAAAACTATGTTATGGTACCTCAAGAGATACTGTGGCCTTTAGTGACTAGTGGTTTTTGTTATTTTCATACACTACTGTGGTACTGTCCTTCAAGTTAATCTTCTTGCTTGTGATAATGTCACTGTGACTGGTTGGCTGATGAGATCACATCTAGACCACATTGTATTGTTCATTTGGTCCATAAAGGTCCTCTGTTGATTGTTTCTGCTTCATGTTTCTGGAGCCTTTATGTGTGAAATGTGTGCACAAGAACAACTACTAGGAGTCAGTTCTCTCCTTCCACTGTGGTTTCCAGGGATTGAACTCATCATTGGGATTGCACAGAAATGATTTATCGTTGAGCTGTTTCACTGACCCCTGTGGTGCTTCTTTAATATGAAACTCTTACAACATTTTTAAGCTTAAACAAAAGTGAACTATAGCTGAAAGTAGATCAAAGGGATCAAGTTCTGCTGTGCTTTCAGGCTGAGGTGGCTGACTCTTCTACTATCCCTTATTTCTGCTCTTTGTAGAGGAGCCCTACATGCTCCGGTCATTTCTCTGAGAAACTAGGTTAGTTATCTCTCGGTACATTTGTTTAGCCTACATGGATATATGAGCTCCTTTATACATATGCCTTTAATACATGATCCCAAATTATTGTTTTCCATTTGTCCTTTGGTATACTGGGTTCAAATTAAGTTTTCAGGACATTATGACATTTTTGTGCCCACATTGGTTTAGGTTCGTTCCCTTTTATCCACCTTCCTAAAACCCATTGTTATAAATTTGAGTGCTTATCATTTTGGCTAACTGCCCTCCTTTAGAGCTCTGTGATCATCTCTTCCCATACACTTTAGCTCATTTTTTTAAGTTTTATTTATTATTTTTACATTTTATGCATATGAGTGTATTGCCTGCATGTATGTGAGTGCACCCATGTTGTGCAATGTGGCAGAGGTCAGAAGAGAGCTTCGGATTCCCCTGGAACTGGAGTTAAAGACGGTTTTTGGCAGCCATATGGATGCTGGGAATTGAGCCTGAGTCCTCTGTAAGAGCAGTCAATGCTTTTAACTGCTGAGCCATCTCTCCAGCCTTAACCGCTGAGCCTTCTCTCCAGCCCCTTAACTCATTTCTTGATTGCTCAAAATAGTTAATGCAATATTTGCTGCAGTTATTTAATTAATGAATGAGAACCCATGGATATGGAAGGCCAGCTGTGCTCATATCCTTTGGTCACTGTTAAATTGGATTGTCTCATTCTTATTGACTGTAAGAGGTCTTTATATATTCCACATATATGTTCTTATTAGATATGTTACTGCAAATATATCCTTTCAGTGAGTTGTCTTCACTTACTTGTTGGTATCCTTTGAAGCACAGAGGTTTATAAGTTTGGTTAAGGTCAGTTTTTCTAATTTTTTCTTTATTACTCAAGTTTTTGATGTTGTATCGAAGAAACCCATGTCTAATCCAAGGTCAGAAAGATTTATACTTATATTTTCTTCTAAGAGTTTTGTTTTGTTTTTTAGTTGTACAATGTCTCCCTGTAGCTCCAGCTGGCCTGGAACTCACTCTGTAGACCAGTATAGCCTCCATCCCACAGAGATCCATCTGTATCTGCCTTTAAGTGCTGGGATAAAAGTGGTATGCCACTACGCTCAGTGAGTTTTGTAATTTTTACTCACAGAAAATTCCTAACTTTCTTTTTCTAATTATTGTTACTCTTCTTCCAGTTTGCAAGGCAAGAAGTTTCTTATTTTCACCCCCTTGACTAGTGTATGTTCACATTTTATAGTAGTGCAGACACACAGTACGCTCTCTTTCATATCTCATATTATTTTCAGCATAAGATTTTGAGATTACTTGTTAATGTGCATATAGTAGTCATACTTTTTGTTGTCAAAACATGAAAAAAATTAAAAGTGAGGTAAGCCCAATATACAGTTTCTTCTGTCCTTTTCAGCAGTTGTGTGTGTCCAAGGATTTGTACATCTGTACACCTTTCTTCAGTAAGTAGACTCATACATATTCTGCTGCAGCCTTTTCCACATTATATTGCTAAACATCATGCTATGTTAGTACATGTGAATTGCTCCATTGGTATTGTCAAATAGTGTATATATAGTACATTTACACACTTGGATATACAAATATTATATATACCATTATAGAGATATACTATAAATATTTAGCCAGAAATATTTATGTAATGAGTAGCCAAATTGCTTCCATTCTGTTTCTTTGCTTTCACAAATCTTCTGCCATAAACATCTTGTATCTATAATTTGTGCTGTTTGTTCTAGAAAAGTGCTATAAGATGACTATATAAAAAGAATTTCTAGGGCAAAGAATATATATGGTTAAAATTTTGACAAAAGCCAGACATGGTAGTACATGCCTTTAATCCCAGCACTTGAGAGGTAGAGGCAGGTGATCTCTGTGAGTTTCGGGCCAGCTGGGGCTACAGGGAGACCGTCTAACAAACAAAATATAACAAAAACCAAAACAATTCTTTTGGTAGCAATGGCCAGATTGCTTTCTAAAGGTATTGTATTAAATCAATTCCTCCTGTGTCATTTTAAGATTTTTTTCTCATATGTAATCACAGAACATTTCATGTTTATACTTTATTTGTTTAACAATTAATGAAGATCTGAGACAGTGTCTGAAAGGTTTTATCTCCACCCAAGCTGGCCATTATTAGGGTATTGATGTCTTTACTAGTCTTAAGATAAAAGTATTATTTCAGATACTGCAGTTGCATGTTTACAATATGAATATATATTTTTACATCATTTCCCATTTAATTTTCTTTTTTGGCACACTACCTGGTTATATTTGTCTATTTGATTTTTTATCACTTCTTTATATTGATTTATAAGAACTGTTTGCTATATATTACAGAAGTTATTATTTTAAACATTTCATTGTTTCATCCTTTTTTATTTTATGTGTCTGAGTGTATTGCCTGCATGTAGGTAAGTGCAATGCCTGCAGAGGTCAGAAGAGAGTGTTGAATTCCTGGAACTGGAGTTACAGACAGTTGTTAGCTGCCATGTGGTACTGGGACTCAAACCCAGGTCTTCTGCAAGAGTGGCCAGTGCTCTTAACCGCTAAGCCATCTCTCTGGCCCTGTTAGCCTTTTCTTTTTTTAAATGTGTGAGTGTATTGCCTGCATGTGTGTAAGTGTACCCTTGCTGTGTAATGCCCATGGAACTCAGAAGACAGCACTGAATTCTCCCTGGAACTAGAGCTAGGAATGGTTGTTAAACTATCATGTGGGTGCTCTTAACCACTGACCCATCTCTCCAGGCCATTATCCTTTTCTTAAAAAGGATATTTCCTCTTTCCCAGGGATGTATAAAGTGTTGCTTAACCAAAAGAGTAATTACCTAAGGAAAATCTAAGTTACCTTGACAGTGAGAAGAACATTGGATTGGTAAATGATTACCAATATGCTTTCTGGATTTCTGTTTGCTTTTCTTTGAGACTGGATTTTGTGTAGCCTAAGCTGACCTTGAGCTCCTTGATACTGCCACCAACTCCCAAGTACTAGGATTATAGGCATGTGCCACCTTGCCTGACTTTGGATATTTAATCTAAGATGAACACTTTCATCAAAGATCTGTCTTTCCACAAAAGGGATATTTAATATGCCATCAACTTTTATACTGTATGAATAAAATTCATCTTCACCCTATACTGTACTCCTTAAATGCCATATACTATAGTCCTTGTATATATTTCAATATGTTATATGTAAATATAAGTATAAGCATTTCTTACAGTGGTACAATGAGTTTTGTCTTTTATAGCACTAGAGATCTGGCATTCACCTCTACTGATATTATTTATGAGAATAATAACCTCAAGAAACTTTACTATCTTAGAACCATAACATTGGAAATGTTCTCATCATTAATTTCAGGATTAATAAGAAATTATCTATAGTCAGCCATCATGGCACACCAGAGAGGCTTTTGCTAGGACTTTATGTAAAGAAACATAGAAACAGAAAAAGCCAAGATTAAACAGAAGAACTGCTTCCTGAGTACTTACATGACACACTTGTTAGGATCTCCCCATCTAATCAGTCCAGTTCTGCAGCTGCCATCCAGTGACTACTGCTTATGAGGTAAATGGAAAAACTAGATGCTTGCTTTTCTATTTTAATCTGCAGGGTAAGTGTCACCACCCATTTTATAGATGAAAATATGAGTCTCCAAGAATTAAATTACCTTGCCCAGATTTACCACTAAATGACAACTAAAATATCATGCTAATTCTATGAGAATGCAGACCCATTTAGTGTTACACTGATTTCTTTTATCAAGTAAATGTCATAGTTGTTTATTAAACTCAGTTCTTAGGTAACTGGCCCCATTTCCTAACCTCAGGAATGGAAACGTAATACAGGCTTTACCAGTCAGATTGCCACAACCATTGGTGTGGCATATGAACCAGCAAAAGTCCAAGTTAATGATGTTTAATTTCGAAAGGCATGCTGATAGCAGTGAAAGGGGTAGCTGCCTTCTCACTGGCTTTGTGGTTGGGAAATATTAAAAGTCTTCACAGATAGGGGCTATGTATGGAAAGATCCACAATGAGAGGAAATGAAAGAAATGAAAAGAAACACTGAAAGATAGAGAGCCACCAAGTCCTGATTATGTTTTGGCCCTGTGGAATCTTTCTTTCTGTCTACAAGAAGATGTAGCAGTGGTGACTACAGATAGTGGGTGAACGGCAGTCCATCCACCCATGCTCCCAGCTTACAACAAGACCATGCTGTTGCTGCTAATGATTCAGGATAACAGCACTGATGAATCAATCAGCCTCCCTCCCTCCCTCCTTCCCCCTTCCCTCTCCTCTCCCTCTCCCTATCTCTTCCTCTAAGAGACAGAGGAGAGAGAAAGAGAGAGAGAGAGAGAGAGAGAGAGAGAGAGAGAGAGACTTGAATCCAGCATAGTCCACTAATTCTAAAGTAAGAAATGACAGCAGAGATTCTAGGAGGAAAGGGAAGTGTTCTGACCTGTTGCCAAACTTTTTTTTTTCTTTGCATTTCCAGTGCATCTGTATTCTGTAATGGTCACTGCAGCCCTTTTTTTTTTTTTTTTTTTGGTGAACTGTTTACATGTCTGACTTCTTGTTTGGATTTTACTTGGTGATTTGATATGAAATTTTAATGTGAAAGCACTTAGCATTAGGAGTTTGACATTTTGTCTGACCTTAATCACCAAGAGGATCATGAGAGGTTTATTCAGTGGGAAGAGAACTGTTACAGCTCTGACAGAAATGATGGGAAATAAGTAAACAGCCTTTTAAATCTTCACCAGAAATCAATAGGGTTTAAAGATGATGGACGTTGGTGTTTTTTGCTGCTTAAGGACTTCAACCTTTTACGGGAAAATATCTTCTCTACGTGTCAGCAGTTTTTTCCATGCATGCAATGAATCGTTGCTGCAAAGAGACCATTCTGCATAGAACACCTTTATCACTATTATAAGGGAGAGACTGTATATGACTGGGCATAGTAATTTAGAGCCTTTTGGGGCATTTTTGTAAGAAAAAAGAGGGCTATATCTCACAGTTTTGTTGTAGTCTTAAGTGTAATTTATATGCCACACTTTTCCCTCAACAAAGCAATAATAGTTTTTCTAAGTTGAAACCCTCCAATGTATGGGACATTGACTGTAATGATATGACTCCATTTTATAGATGATGAAATTGAGGCCAGAGGCTTTGTCTAAGTTCGTCTAACTAGTAATAAAAGTGATTTTAAAGTCCAGGTCTATCTGACATTACCTTTTTCTCTTATGCAAACTGTATCTGAGGCCATGTACTCAATTCGTGTTCTCATCTTGACCCTGTTTCTTTAGCCACTGTACCTTTCAATGTCTTTCTTTTCTCTTTTCTCTTTAGTTAGTAAAACTAACTAAAGTGACATCTCCACACCATTTAATGAGAGAATAAGAGCTATGCCATGATCACTGAATAAAAGAATATGGACTGAGAATGCTCCCCAATATACTCTGCAGATTTTTTTTATGAATGATGTGTGAGATATTAGATTGATGTAACATTCTACAGTAAATTCAGAATCAGCTGCATGCTGATAGAAGTGTTCAGATATTAACTGAATATGTCATACATTGCCCTTTGTTTCAAGGTGGAATTATAGATTTCATTGTAAAGAATGCTTCTAGTAGCCAGATGTGGTTGTGCATGTCTATAATCTTAGCAAGTGAATCGGGAGTTCAAGGCCAGTCTGAACCAATTGAGACCCTATTTAAAAAATCAAAAAACGTGCACTACTATCCTCAGGCCTCTTGGGGTAAGTCTATAGCGCAGCTCTCCGCGCTGGTACTCCCGAAGCCACATTCACCCTTCCATCCCCCCCCCCCTTCTATACTCCTAGTTTGGGCCCCAGACACCTGGAGAACCAATACTTCTTCCTGACCATTCTCACCCAGACCAACTCAGTGCCTTTCTTGGGCCCCAGGAGCACCGCTTCTGGTCCTGGCCCCGCCCTCACCTCCCTCTACTTCCCTGGTCCTGCAACACCCACCACCCTCTTTCTGGGGCTGACAGCCTCTTTCTGGGGCTCTGAGGCTTACCTTGCCTCTCCCTGATCCTTTGCATCCAGTACAACCCAGCTACTCAATCCACTCCCTGGGAAATC
>NW_008353596.1:1227692-1279368 GCF_000622305.1 Nannospalax galili
AAGAAAAAACATACAGTGATAAAACTTTAAATGGATTTCTAGAGTTTAAGAGGAATAGTTCAAGTTTTGGCGTTTGAAGATGTATAGAATATGGGAGGGCTTTTTTTGAGATCTTTGTAATACCCATCTTCAAATTATTATTACTGGGTTTTGTTTTAGTGGATTTTGTTGTTGTTGTTTGGTTTGGAGTCTCACTGTAGCTCAGGCTTGTTGAGAACTGGCCTTGAGTGGATGGCAGTCCTCATGCCTCTTTCTCCCCAGTGGTGAGATTGCAGGTGTGAGCCACCGTCACTCCTGCCTCTTCAAATCATTTTTTCAGTCAGATTTTATATTGATTTTACAGGGTTTTTCTCATGGAATGACATTAGTTCACCATTTCAAACATAGCTTGGTCACACAATGTAGTGTTTAATGAAATCTTACAGGTGATTTTTTTATTAACTTGAGCTAAAGCTGTCCTACTGAGAAATGGTTCAAAGATCATAAGTTAATGAAAATGATAGTATGGTGTGTCCTTATTTTTCTGGTTCTTATTTCTTTGGACAAATTTTCTTTTAAGATAGCAGTATTGCTGGATTACAGACTAAGCTAGACGTGGCACACGCCTTAAATCCCAGCACTTGGGAGACAGAGGCTGGAGGATCTCCGAGTTTGAAGCCAGCCTGGTCTATAGACATTGTGAGTACCAGGCCAGCTGGGGCTACAGGGAAACCATGACTCAAAAAGAGAAAATAGACTAACCTCACAACCCAAGTTCCATTACTTTCTGTAGCTTTTTAATCTTGGGCAAGAAACAACTTTATTTCCTCATCTTAAAATGAGTTTGTTAAATCTGAATTACTGTAATATTTTGCATATTGTTAAAACTGTAACTTTAATTGTAAAAAAAATTTTTTAAATAAAAAAAATCATAAAACATGCTTCTAAATAACAGTATTTATAAATACTTTACAGTGTGGTACCTTGGGGCTGGAGAGATAGCTCAGTGGTTAAGAGCACTGACTGCTCTTGTAGAGAACCCAGGTTCAATCACCCACCTGGTGGCTAATAACAGGCAGTAGTAACTCCAGTTCCAGGGGATCCGACATCTTCTTCTGACCTCCAACACTGCACGACATGGGTGCACTTAAAAAGATGCAGGCAATACACTCATACACATAAAAAATAAAGCCAGGAGTGGTGGCACACACCTTTAGTCCCAGCACTTGGGAGGCAGAAGCAGGTGGATCTCTGTGAGTTCAAGGCTAGCCTGGTCTACATAGAGTGTTCCGGGTCAGCTGGGGCTACAGGGTGACCCTGTCTCAAAAAGACTGAAAATAAATAAATAAATAAATAAATAAATAAATAATAAATAAATAAATAAACAGATTAGAGGCAAGATGGCTCAGTGGTTAAGCGCACTTACTGAGGTTTAAGAATGCATTGTGCTTCAGTTAATTCTCTGGAAGACTTTTAAAGAAAATGAGCTAACTCTTTACCACTTTATGTCACTTAACTTTTGTCAACCTCCATTTCTATTTTTAAAACTGAAACAAACTAAATGATCAGATGGACTTCCTCATTTTGAAGCTCTGTAAGTCTTTAAATTTGGAATTTGAATTGAAGCCATTTTTTCCCATTACATAGGTTTAATTAAACTCTCATTATTAGGGCTGGTTTGAGCTCAGTAATAGAGAGCTTGCTTAGCATGTGCAAGGCCCTTTGTTCAATCGCTAGTACTGAAAAAAAAAAAAAAACACTATAGCATATATTCCACTCCAGTCTTGAAAACAGGTCCCTTTCTCATCCCTGTTGACCTCTGGTTTGGTTATACTGTATTGTCCATCTGGTTGGTGGTCACCTCAATTGCACAAATTGACTTTTTGTCTTAAGGGAATAAAACAAAAAATGCATTGTTCCAGCCCTTTTAAAGAAACCAGTCAAAGAATGATAATCAGTCCCTTCTATATCCTCTGGGTGTCCGAAGGTTTCAGGTAACTGATGCTTAATTCTGAATTTGGGTAAAAGAATAAGTTAATAAGTATGAATGGGTAATTACTGGTGAACTTGTAGGAATGAGTTGAAGTGAGATGATCCTCAGATAATCTCTGAGAAATGCGTCATTTCAGGTAAAATTATCTCATTTGCCCAACATTTGTACTGACTCATGACCTTTTAAAATAGAAAAAAACTAAGAACTCTATTCTGACTCTCCTCCAAATTCTTCAGGGATTTAAGTTAAAAAATCATAGACCTTAGAGACCAGAGAGTTTTTTATGTGCAAAGTGAAAATAAACAGGTTATTGTAGGATTAATAAGAATTGACAAATGCAAAAGCATTTGAACTCATTTGTGTGACTTCGTCAGACAGTAATTTAGTATTAGTGCTAGTACTGATTTTGTATGTGACCTCATAATTTTACACTGTAACTTTGAAGACATGACCAAATAGACATTTTCTTTTTTAGAAAAGGAGAGAGACACTTGGGAGATGGTTCAGCAGGTAAAGAGCTTGCTGCATAAGCCTGAGGCCTGCAGTTCGGATCTCCAGCATCCCCATAATGCTGAGTGGATGTGGAGGCCTAGCTGTGCTCAGGAGGCAGAGACAGGAAATCCTTGAAGCAAGCTAGCTAGCTAAATAAAGTAGCTGAATTGGTGAGGTCTGGTTTCAAATGAGAGACCCTGCTTCAATGTATAAGGTGAAGAGTGACCAAGGAAGACCTCCAGCATCATCCTCTGACCTTCATACACATGCACTCATACACTACACACACACATTTACACAAACATGAGGAAAAAAGAGAAGAGTCTGTTGCTGAATTTATTTACTTACTGTTTCACAGTTTTTTCTTCTGTTACCAAATAAAATGGTGCTTTTTTAAAAAATCACTTTTTCAACATGGTAGAGATTACAAAATGGACGAATGATGTTTTTTGTTTCTTTTTACTATCGAGTGTTCCATTTAATACAGGTCCATTTCTCATTTGTCTGTAGTTTTTTTTTTTTTTTTATCCTCTTAGCACTTAGTTAGACTCCCTTGCTTCACTTTTGTATTTAATATATGGATTGATTGTTTGCCTTTTTTCCCAGATTTGTATGTTAAAACCTAATCCTCAATGTGATGGTATTTGGAAGTGAGGGAGGAGTTCTTATGAATGATCACATGCCTTTGAGATCATTTTTCTTTCACAGTGCCTTTGAGAGAAAAATACCAGAGACCTAGATTGTTCTCTCCATGGTTTATTGAGGATACAGTGAAAAGTTGGCAGCCTGCCACCCAGAAGAAGGTCTCTACTAAGCCTTGCAATGCTGGCACTGCTCAAAATATAGCCTCCAAAACTCTGAGAGATAAATTTGTATTGCTTTTGAGCCACCTGGTCAGTGGTATTATGTTTTAGCACTCTGAACTGTGACGGATGCTATAGGTTTTTGTGTTGTATTTTTGATGAGCTGCCCCTTAGTGCTTATTCAGTTAACATCATTTTGAAATCCAGAAAGTTTCATGCTTTAACAAGTCAGTGGAAGATGCAATTTGATACCTAAAAAATATGTAATTAAAACAAAGGGAAAAGCCAGGCATGGTGGTCCACATTATTTCCAGCACTCTGGAGGCAGAGGCAAGTGAATCTCTCTTGAATTCCAGGCCAGACAGGGATACACAGTGAGACGCTGTCTCAAAAAACAAAACAAAACAAAAAACAAAAAAAAATTTGTAGCAAAATCCTACTTAATGTTTAGTATAACTTATTTTCTGTGTTGTTCTTACCTGCATATATTGCTTCTAAAGAACATATATTTAGTGAAATCTAAATTTGAATTTTAAAATAGTTTTCATTAAATGATTTAATAAGCATCATCAATCTCTACCATGATAGAAATTATTTTCCCAAAAAAGCATTGTTTGTTTTTTATTTACTTTAAAAAAATATGTATGAGTGTTTCATGTACATTAAGTGCACCACATGCATGCAGTGCCTATGGAAGCCAGAAGAGGACATCCAACTCCCCCTTGAACTGGAGTTAGGATGATGTTATCCCTGGTCCTCTGCAGGAGCAGTCATTGCTGATACCCTGAGTTGTCTCTCCAGCCCCTCCTCATTGCCTCTCATCCCTGTCTTTTTTGTTTTATTTTTTCGTCTTTTTGAGACAGGGTCTCTCTGTAGCCCCAGCTGTCCTGGAACTCATTATGTAGACCAGGCTGGCCTCGAACTCACAAAGATCTGCCTGCCTCTGTCCCCCGAGTGCTGGGATTAAAGGCGTGCACCACCATGCCCGGCCCTGTCTATGATTGTAGTAATTATGTTGTATGTTTACCTGTTTCTCCTGTCCACTATGAGGAACTTTTTGAATTCTAAGAATTTTTATTTACTATTGGTCTCTAGTTCTTAAACTTGGCCTTTGGGAGTTTTACATTACCTAATAATATTTTGAGTGTGTCTTGGTTTGTTCTCCATTGCTGTGACAAAACACTCTGACCAGTACCAACTTGGGGAGGAAAGGGTTTATTTGTCTTACATCTCCCAGGTCGCACACAGTTCATCAGGGAGCCCAAGGTAGGAACTCAGGGCAGGAACCTGGAAGCAGGAGCTGGAGCACTGGCCATGGAGGAAGGCTGCTTACTGGCTTGCTCCCCTGACCCCTGCTCAGCCTGCTTTCTTATGCAACACAGGCCCACCTGCCCAGAGTTGGCACCACCCACAGTGGGCTGGGCCCTCCCACATCACTCAACAATCAAGAAGATGCCCCTCAGACATGGCCACAGGCCAGTCCAATAGAGGCGATTCCCCAATTGAGGCTCCCCCAATCCAGGTGTATCAAGTTGACACTAAAGCTATCCAGCACAGAGTGATACTTCAGATTATGTTGAACATCTAAAAATAATTTCCAAATTAATCTGTAACTATATAGATAAATTGTGTTGTAGTAACTCTTACAGCAGAAATATTCCTAATTTGTAACTGATGGTCTGTGCCATACTTACTTCTATAACAATCACTTTTTAGAATAGTGTCAGAATAATAAACTGAGATAAAAGGGATTTACTGAGACTCTTCTCCTAACCATCAGAATAAAGCATATATGCGGCTCTGCCTCCAGTTACCCATGCGACTGTATTTCATTCAGGTCTTATTTATAAAATGAGAGCTGACAATGCATTATTACTATAGTTCTACCTAGCTGGAGATACTCTCAGATAGGCAAACTTAACAGTATTTGTCACCTGTATTTATTTTTCCTAAAAGATCTTTCTCATATCATCTCAATGATCATAGTGATATGATGATTCTGAAACCCATCTAGCTCCTGTCAAAACAGAGGAAGCCTAGCTGTCATTTGCCCCATAGTCATGAGGGAACCTTTCCTGTACTCTAGTATGAGCTTTTCATCCTGCAAGGAGTTGTTGTTCAGTTTCAATCTCTAGTCCTTAAGTTGGCATTTTCTGAATGGTCACTGACATATAATTAGATTTGGGTTCCATATAATAGAAAGTACTTAATCTGTATATGTTTATGCTTCTGTTCTGTGTGAAAACAGTTATTATAAAGTCAGCTTCCTGTCACCCATATTTACTGAAATCCTTGCAATTATATTTCAGTGACCCAATTTTATATGGAAGATAGAAATACATTTTCTATACATTGTAGGATATATATATATATATATATATATATATGACTTTTAGTTGCTTTTCTTGTTGCTGAAAAATACTTGGGAACAACTTGGAGGAAGAATTTATTATATTTTGACTCATAGTTTCAGAGGTATTATAGTAGCAAAGACATGGCAGAGTAGCTCATTTCACATCCTAGTAAGCCAGGCAGCAACCATACACCCTCAAGTAACCATGCCCAGGGACCTACTTTCCCTAGCTCAGATCTGTGTCCTTAATTTCTAGAACCTCCCCAAATAGCACCACCACCTGGGGGCCAAGCATTCAAATTATCAGCCTATGAGGGGGATATTACAGATTCAAGCCATGACAGTGACCTTGTATTCTGTGGACTATAAGCTATTTAAATCAAAAGGTCTACTTTACTAATTTTTTAATTCTCTCTGGTGATTTGTTGTTGTTGTTGTTGTTACCACATAGCATTAAAAGGCAGCCAGTTTTGTTTGCTAAATTAATGCTTGTACAAAAATCGCACAAATGGTATAAGAGCTAAATTGTTAATAGGTCAAAATACTTCCTTTGTAATGAATGGTTTCTCCCCATGAGAACAAAATCAAGAATCTAAATTTTATGTTAGCTTGTATTAAAAAGAGAACTTTGCAAAATACATGCTGATTATCACTGTTACGTTTTTAGAGGATAAGTGTGGTAACAATTGGTACTGTAAGAATCCTAAATAGTATTTCTTAGATTACTATAAAAATTATTTTTAGTATATATTTTATTCAGTCTGGCAATGTAATCACATTAAATGAATACATTTCATGTACTTCTCTTTCATTTGTAGTGGTAATCCTTTGTCTCCATCAGTCTGATTCAATGCTTTGGGCAGTGTTGGCTGAAGTGTAAGTTGGAAAGATCCTGGTGGTGTAATTAGGTGGGCCTAGATCCCCTTTAGTTGAGCTAAAATATATAAAATAAAGAATGCCTGGCTTATCGTAAGTTGCTCCATAAATGGTTGATAAACTTTTTTAGCTTAAAAATGCTTTGCTAAAAATAAGTATTAGGTGAGGAAAAGCTATGTAAAAGGAATAAGGTTTGTTTCCTTCAAAGTAACAGTTTACCAGCACACAATGTACGTTGTCATGTGTGCACTCTGGAAAAACATAGGTTCTGAAACAAACCAAGAATAAAACAGCCAGCTACTTCTGTCGCAAGCCCTGAGACTACATTTAATAGAAGACAGTAGACATTATATTGGGGCACAGCGTAGATGATGGTAGCTGATATACATGATTTTTAATTGTGTGTTAGGCAATAAGAAACTTAATGTGTTGGCAAGCCACAGAGTATTAAATGAGCTCAATTCTAAGGTTACATTTTCTTTAGGGGAAATAAAGCCAAGTAATACCTACATTATAAAGTTATTATGGAGATTGGTGATTATGTCTGCAGAATGCCCAGTGCCTTGCATTTTATAAATGCTTCAAAAGCTTGGGCCTTTTTTATTAATGTCATGTCTGTTGTCATCATTGCCATCATTTTTATGTAATGATCTGTGTATTTAAAGACAAGTTTCTTCTTTGTGGATACTCCCAATATGGAAACAGAGCCTTTTAAGAACTGTAAAAGTTCTCAGGTATCTAAAAGGAAAAGTCCTTCATCAAATTCTGTAGTCATGTAACTTGTTTTCATCTACACTCCTCTTCCAACAGTGATTCTTCTGACTGTTCAAAACTACGTTCTCTTGATGTACAGGAATTATGGAAGAGTTTACTCTTTCGAGGTGTCTGTAATTCACCTAAGCGGAATGTGTTCTTTTCATGTACTCTGCACAATCCTAATTTACTCATTGGCAAGTTTTCAGTTTTCTATCCCTACTGTTTCTTTTCTCCTGATAATTTCATTTCATTTTACTTCCCTTTAGTTTTTTCAGACTCCATTAAACTCAATATGATCAACTATGAATTCCAAACTCATTCTCATTGAACAGTTCATAATTGTGTAGAAATTTTTACTTGGTCTTACCATCTTCACTTTCTGTCCCCTTCTTGTAATTGGTGTGGTGACTTTAATTATGTTAGATCAGACCATAGAAATGAGAATGTTGTGACAGGAGCAGAGTGAGCTGTGGGCTTTATGTGGCTATGTGAGTCTTTTGTACATTGTAATATTGAAGGTAAACTGTTGGAGGACTTACTGGCTACCATGTAGAAAAGTTTGAAAAGAAGACACAGTACTTCCTATTCCGTATTAGATTTGTAGCCTACCAATGGAAATAAGGAAATCAGAAATATTTGAATAGTCAAGTGATCTTTACAGATCTTAAGCCTTCTGGGCCTTACTTTACTCCAATATAAAATGTATATGTTAGCATTAGCCCCCTTGCTGTCTCAATGGATTATGACCAGAAGAAACAACATAGACTGCAGGTGAAAAGGTCTTCTCCATCATTAAATCATTGTAGGTGTCATAAGACGTTAATAGCTTTTAATCCTATGAGGAATGAGACCATGTGCTGGTCTATCGAATTAACTTACTTATGGCTATCTTCAAAAAAGGATATAAAGCAGAGATTATTAATTAAATCAATTCAATGAAAGGTATAGGTAATTGACAAGAGAAGTAAAGTCAGAGGAAGTTTCAGGAGGAAAATGTTTTGTTCCATAGGCAGCAAGTGTATGACACATCTTCCTAGGTAAGATAAAGTATGTGTATTGGATTGTAATTAGTAACTGATTTTTAGAAAATATATAATAACACAGAGATGTTTGAAAGTGGAAGAGGAGGTAAAAATTAGATAAGAAATGATATATTAACCTTGTAATTTTTTTCCACATTGAGGTTTTAATGGAAATGTTGTAACTTACTGAGAAAGAATATATTATTAAGAAAATAATAATGTAATTAGGAAAGGACCTGAAATTTGCACCTTTATAGAAGAGACTAAATTCTGATTAACTACTGAAGATCATTGTCCTCCTTAAAGACTAGTTATTAACACAGATGCTGTGAGGAAAGATGAGGTGTTTGATTATTTCTGAAATTCTAATGAAAAGTACAGGTAGGTGATGGAAGTTTCAGAAGTGCATACACTAGTACAAAAGGTATTTTAATGGCTTTGGTATGCTGTAAAATGTTGCTCATGGCTCTTTCATTAAAGGGTAGTGGTTCCTGACTTCCTATTTTGTAAACTTGGGTTTTATAAAGTACTTTATTTCTATAGAAAATTTTAAAGAAATTTCTTTCCATGATTTTTTAGCTAATGCCGAAATCGTTCTAGACATGAGGAAGAAATAGGAGGAAGAACTCGAACTGGAAAAAAGAAAAAATTAGAATCGTGCTGGGCTTTTTAAATGTTTGTCTCATTCGATTTTTCCTTCCTTGAATTGACATACTTGTTAGATTCATAGAAATTGAGCACACCATATCCCAATACTTTTTTAATAGTTGCATTCAGAGAACATAAGAGTAAAGGGAAGTAACGGTCGTTGAGTGCTTTTTTTGTATCTGATTTTAATCTTCTAAATACCTACTGGGCAAGGTCTTAAACATTTTCCACTCGTGACTGCTTTTTACCTGAGAAATTTTTATGCAAGCCTGGGTATATAGGTACATAAAATAGGCAAGCAATCAAACATTTAATGATAATAAATCATAAATTTATTTTTAAACAATTCTTTGGTATGCGTATAATTTTGCCACTTAGAAAAGCCAAGCAAATTTGCATGCTAATGAGATGACTGTGCTTGTTTTTTGTGTTTTTTTTTTTAATTTTCTGTGTGTGAGTGTATTGCCTGCATGTGTGTAAGTTCACCCATGTTGTGCAATGTTGTGGAGGTCAGAGAGGGCGTCAGATCCCCTGAAACTGGAGCTGCAGATGGTTTAGCTAACCATGGGTGCTGGGAATCGAACCCCAGTCACCTGCAAGAGCAGCCAGTGCTCTTAACTGCTGAGCCATCTCTTCAGCCCCACTGCTTGTTTATTTTTACATGAAGACATCTTGGCTGAATATTTGCTACTGCAAAATTTAGAGCATTTTCATCTGTTTTCAGAGTTAATTGATATTTTGATTTTATAATAATTAGTGCTGAAAATAACTGCTTCACATAAATATGTAGTACAGAACAGCAGAAGAATGTTTAGAATAATTTTTGAAGTTGTTAGAAATTCTGTCCTAATTCTAAGCTAAAAATCACTTGATGAAACTCATCAGTAATTCAAACAGCAATGTTCTGACACAATACAGTCTAAATATGTACTGATATAATACACACTAAGGAATGATGGTAGGAAAATGCTGTCTTTGTTTTCCGTAATTAAACTATTAAATTCTTAATAGTTTACAACAGAAACTTTGTAAAGTAAAATTAATAATAATTTCTTATCTAATTTTTTCTTCCTCTTACCCTTTCTTGTACCTGTTTATAATAAGTACAGTCTTGGATCTGGGCCACAGTATTTTAGGCCACATACTTTGATGTTGCATATTGTGTATTCAGAAACAAGGCTGCAGTGAAGTCACATGATTGGGCATGGGTGAGCCCCGCTAGACACCTTGGGCCATGTTTGACTTTTAATTAAGTTTGGGGTCATTACTAGTTTCAACCACCTTCTCTGTTGCAAAATTTTGTAAACCTCCCCCACTTCCATTCAGTACCACAACCCCATTTGGAATCCTGACCCGCAGTTTAAAACATTTGGGTATCAGACTGTAACCTGCTTAGAGCTTCTGGTGTACAGCTGCATCCCCTCCTACATTTGCCATGCTCTTAATAAGAGTACACCATTGTATTAATCACTTTTCTGTTGCTGTGATAGAAACACTGACCCAAGCAATTTATAGAAGGAAGAGTTTATTTGAGCTTATGGTTCCAGGGGAATTACAGTCTGTCATGGCATGGTGGCTGGAGGTGGCTGGAGCAGGAGCAGCAGAAGTGAAGCTCTCACTTCATAACGCAGACACAGGAAGCAAGAGAACAACTGGAGATCTCTCAAGGCTTAAGAACTCTCAAAGCCCACCCCCAGTGACGTGCTTCCTCCAGGATGGCCACACCTTCTAAAACCTCCCAGAACAGCGCCACCATCTGGGGACAAAATGTCCAAACACTTGGAGCCTGTGGGGGACATTTTCATTCAAACCACCACAACTGTTAAAGGGACAAAGGGATGAGTTAGTAAGTCAATGAATTTTCCTCAACTTAGAAGAAAAAGAAATAGAGAAGTTGACCAGTAGTCCCATAGTTAAGTGTCAAAATGTTCATCTCTTTGCACTCCTTAATTGTGTTGCATATGTAAATTCTGAGTTCTGTCAGAACTTGGAAATAATTCAGAAAGAGAAATGTAAGTACAATTAGTTTTCTTCCATTTTTTCATTTATTAGTGCAGGTGTGCACATGTGCATGTGGAGGTCAGAGGACAACTTTTGGGAGTCAGTTTTCTCCTTCCATCATGTAGGTCTTGGGGATCAAATTTGGGTTGTCAGATTTGGCAGCAATAACTATCTCATTGGACTATACAATTAGTTTTGATGTTGAGGGGGAAATGGGTTCCTAAGCATTAAAAAAAACCTCATAAGTTGCCTTTTTTTATTTCTATTTTTCCACATGACATCAGTGAGTCTTTGAATTATTTTCCACAGAGTGACCTGTTAATGGCAGTGTCTCAGCTTTGAAAGATAGTAGTTGAAGGCCTGGACTTAGAGTTTCTGTGCTGTACCCAATAGTGTTGTTGAGTTTTGTTTGCTTACTTGCTTTTTTTTTTTTTTTTAAGACAGTTTTACCATGTTGCTCTGGCTGGTCTGGAACTTCTATGTATAACAGGTTGGCCTTGAACTTATGGCAATCTTTTCACTTTTGTCTCCAGAATGCTGGGCTTACCTGCCTAAGCCATCATGTCCAGCTGGTTCTCTTTCTTTAGATACTAGTCTTAGACAAAAGCGGGAAGTTATTGGAAAACTGTAATCAGGAATCATATATTCTTATAGTTCTTAGCATTTTACTAAACAGTTACTCCTGCTTGTTGTTTTAGACTGTCACCTACAGGTATACATTATGCTATTAGTTAGCTTGGTGAGCAAACTGTTGGGCATACTTGCTTCCTAGAGAAAATAGCAATTCTAGAATTTTGAAAACTGAAGTATTTGTATAAGAGACTACCTTTGTGAACTAATCACTTCTTTAAGAATGCTATTGAAAGATTGGAGAACTGACTCAATGGTTAAGAGCTGCTCTTGGAGAGAACCTAGGTTCAGTTACCAGCACCCACATGTCAGCTTATAACCATCTATAACTCCAGTTCCAGGGGATCTGACAACCCTCTTCTGGACTCCATGAGCAGTGCACACATACAGACAAAACACTCATACACATAAAACAAAAATATTTTTTTAAAAAAAGAATGATATTGAGACAGACAAGAAATGTAAAATGCAATGACTGACATAAAGTAAACACGGGCTGTAATCCCTTAAAAGGTGTCCTTTCCACTGACTCAGGGCAAGATAGACAGAAGTGACCAGTCAGAGGGTTTCATAGCAGTGATATTTGTTCTGGGCCTTGATGACCAAGTGAAAATTGGTAGGTAGCTAGGGTTCCAGGGAGTGTGGGTAAATTTTTCTACTTTGAAAAAGCATCATATTTGGGGAACTATAGAATAGGGGCACAAGGATAAAAAATACTGGAATTGGAAAGAAATGAGGTTTTTCTAGCAGCAACATTTTTTTGGAACTCACTATGTAGACCAGACTGGACTGTATGAGATCTGCCTGCCTCTCTGCCTCCCAAATGCCAGAATTAAAGGCATGTACCACCATGCACACTAGCAGTGATCTTTCTAACTTTGAACTAGAGGAACTGTTTTGAAGGGATGGGGGAAGAGTGAATTCAGAGAAGGAAAATTATGGAAATATATTCACTACCCTAAATGTTTTATTGTTGACTTGGTTATTCAATTTCAATACATATTTTTGAGTCTAATAATCATGTAGGCTTAGATTTGTTACTCTTTTGTTTGGAAAAATGTCTTCATAGTCCTCATGTCGCTTTCAATACTGATTGTATAGTGCCATATGAAGAGATTCTTTACTTTGCAGTTATTATTTGTTTTATTAGCTTATAAAGAATTTGATTTCATTATGGCATGTTTCAGACAAAAACTTTATTTTCGCCCACCCCTTGTTTTTAATAGTAATATGAATTTGTTCTAAAATACTCAAGTTGACATTTTTTTAGCTACTGAGAAATCAGGAATAATTGATACATGGTTGGTAAAATACTGATAATCATTGAAGTCTGGTAATTTATTTGTGTATGTTTTGAGTATTTATTTAGTAAAGAGTTAAAAAGAGAAATCATATAAGGTTTCTCTGAACAACCACTCAAAAAATACTTATTCCTAGGCCCCATCGTAGACTAATTAAATCTGAATTTTTAGGTGGTAAGACCCTTTTTTTTAAAAGTTTTGTGTGTGACATAATTGAAAATCTCTGCTTAGTAAGAAAAGGAATCATTGTTTTATATCAGCTACATTGTTTTATATGAGGTAGCATTATTTTATATGAGCAGATTCAGAAAGCCTGAGTATGTTTGTTAAAAACCACACAGCCAGTTCACTGTCAGTCTCATACTCTGGTTGGGTTGATATCATAGCATGCTGCTTCTCTGTTCACCATCAAAGGAATAGTTTTCTTGCTACTTGCTGTCACAAGATTTGTTCAAAACTCTGCTCTACCGAAGATGTATTAGTCCCTACAGCTTTGGTCCTCGCTCTGCTTGACCCAAACCACAAAGGTCTCTACATTAGTTTTTGAGTGGATACTCGCAATTCAGCCTTTTTTTCTTTTTTGTATGTTCTTTACTGTTATCCTGGTCTTTAAACTGGAAAGCAAGCAAAAGTACCTTTTATAAAGAAAAGATGCTAGTATTTGTCTAGTGCCCAGTGTACTACAGCAGTAAATCTACATGCAAATTAAAGATTTTAGGTGACAAATGATAACTCCTGTCATCAGTCTAATGCCTTCTTAAGTTTCCTTGGTATTTTTATTCAAAACGTAATTTGAATTGACTTATCATTATTGATTCCTGAACTCATTAGAACTTAAAGGGAAATCTTACCTTTGTAATGGAAATATGGTTATCTGATTCTTTAGTTCTCAAAATAGAAGGACTTGGTGGGATATATATAAAGGTAGAGAATGACAGTTCAGTTGACATGGTGAAGGTTAATGCTGCTTCCTGCATTGATATTGGAGGTCCCAATCTCTTGTCAGTATACTCCTATAATACATGCAGTACATCTTCATTATGAAGGCAGATAGAATTCAGTTTCAGGCTTCCCAATGAGCCTGTGGCCAGGCCATAATTAACCTTTTGAACTTGGAATTGTAACAGAATGTACTATTAGCTTAGGTTATCAATTATAGTCAGAGTCGATTGATACTCACTCAAAGAGGCTTATTGTTGATTGATACTATAATTTACTCATCTTCCCATTGTGGTGATTAAAAAGTAAAGGTGACATGGCACGTTTCCAGTTTTGGTTCTTGGAAAGAGAACTTTTATATGCAAGATACCATGCCAAACAATCACTTAAATAGCAGGATTTTTGTTGTTGCTGTTGGGGTCTTTTAGTCTCAATTTTTAACATTATTTTTAATTTTTTACGTATGAGCCTATGCCACTGTTAAAGAAACATGTAGAACTACATGATATTCAGACTGCATCAGAAGACTCATACATAGCATATCATCTACTTTAAACGTGAGTTTAAAAGATTAAAGTTTAAACCAAACCTATAGTTATGACATTTTTGTGTATTTCTTTTACATTTTCTATACAATACGTGATTCAAATAAAATACTTTCCAAAAAATGCTAACATAATTTTACTCATTTTGGAGAAACTTAGTAGAAAATGTGCTAGCACTGGAAATACTGCCAGCCTAAAGAAGGAAGCAGTACATTAATGCATTTACAATTAACTATTAGAATTTAAAGGGAATTACTTAAATTTTGGGTCTATTTTTAAATATATTTGTTCATTCTTTGTTAACTTTAACCCACTGGCTTTAGGAATGGTTTCGTTGACATTAAATAATATTCTTATTTCATGAAAGTTATTTATTGAAAACAATTGCCCTTATGTTTTTTAGGCTTTTATTTTGCTTAGTTTTTTGAGATAAGGTCTCACTGTGTAGGCCAAGTTGTCCTAACACTTTCATTCCTCCTGCCTCAGTCTCCAGAATGCTGGTTTGTAAATATGAAATACTATACCTGGCATATGACTATATATGTTTGAAATTATCATCAATGAATTTGTCTTCAACAAATTTCCTTTTAAATTAATTATGGGCAGAAAAAAATTGTATGCAAATCTTTATTGTGGTATTTTTATAATGGTGATAAATCGAGAACAACATTAAAAAGTAAAGACATTAGTTGAGTATGTTGTGTTCTTTGTTCTGAAGAAATATGTCCATAAACAAAATGATAGGCCAGAATTTAATTAAGTGAGGAAATACATTACTTTTTGGTTTTTTGAGAGAGGGTCTCCCCGTATCCCTACTAGCCTAGACCTCGCTGTGTAGACAGGCTGGCCTCAATCTCACAGAGATCTGCCTGCCTTTGCCTCCCCAGGGCTGGGATTAAAGGAGTGCACCACTGCATCTGGCACATTACATTCTTTTAAGTAGTCTATAAAATTGCCTACTTAGAGGTGAAATGACTTCTATGGAAAAAAGACTGGAGGGGCTAGAGAGATGACTCAGTAGTTAAGAGTACTGGCTGCTTTTGCAGAGGACCTGGGTTCAATCCAAGCACCCACATGGCAGCTAACAACTGTCCATAACTCCAGCTCCAGGGAATCTGACACCCTCTTCTGACCTCCATGGGCATTGCACAACTTGGGTGCACTTACATGCATACAGGCAATATACTCATACACATAAAATAAATTAAAAATAATAATAATTTTTTTTCGTCTTTTTGAGACAGGGTCTCCCTGTAGCTCCAGCTGGCCTGGAACTCACTATGTAGACCAGGCTGGCCTTGAACTCACAGAGATCCACCTGCCTCTGCCTCCCAAGTGCTGGGATTAAAGGCATGCACCACCACGCCCGGCCAGAATAAAATATTTTTTGAAAAAGAAAAATGACAGGAAGGAAGGCTACTAAAATATAAGTAGTAGCTGCCTTGGGGCATTAGATACCTTTTTTTCATGTCTAATTTATTATATATGTATTCATGTAAGTTTTATTTTGAAATAAGTTATTTTAAAATTATTTCTAAAAATAATGGTTTTCTAATCTGTTCTTTTATAAATTTATTTTTTATAACGATTTACTTATTGTATGTATACTGGTACGTGTGTAGTGTCTGCAAAGACCAGAAGAGGGTGACAGAGCCACCAGGTGGATGCTTGAAATCAAATCCAGCTCCTCTGGAAGAATAGCAAGTATTCTTAACCACCTGACTTTCTAGTACAAATTCTAGCTCTCTTCCTCCTATCCATATGATTTGGACAAATATTTATACTGCTTTATGCTTCATTGCCCTAATATGTAAAATTGGAGTAGTAAAGTACCTCTCTTGAAGGAGTAATACAAATTATATTAAATTAACTAATAATACAGAATTTAAAAGTGAAAATGGGCATACATGTACTGTCATGCATACTACAGTTCTATCCTCTCTCTTCTGGACATAACCCTTCAAGTGGTGAAGGACAGCACACAGCCTATTGATTGATCACTGTTCACCTGCCCTTTGTCTCTACATCTGTGTTCCTGCTGTACATCTCCACCTGCATGTTCATGAACTGTATAGGGGAGGGAAAAAATTATTCTCCCCCTACCCTTTAGGTTTTCAAGCTCTGGACTTATAAATTCAACTACCGAAAACAGATTAACTAAAGAAAGTCATAGACATTTTATTCAGTAGTTTTCACCTGTATACAAGAGACTTTATAAGAAAAGTTGAAGACCCAAAGCAGCAATTAAGTCAAAAGCTGTGTTGGGCATGGTAGTCTAAAATAGTGAAAATGTAATGTGACATATGGGTTTGAGCTACTGGCAGGTAATTGTGGGAGACTAGGACAACTAGGAAGGGTCAGTTGAAGAAGGTTTGTTTGTAGATTTCTGTCTACTCACATGCCCCCTGTCTTGGTGGTAAGAATTTCTTCCTTCCTGCTGATATGGGTATTCTCCTACTTTTGGGAAGAAAATGGAAGGTAAGAGCACTCTTTTGCATCTGTTATTTGTGAAGTGCGTTTAACTTAATTTTATGCCCTGGTGTAGTATATTTTGAATATCATATTCTGATGTCCTATTTTCAGACTTAGTCATTTCCAAGATTTTGCTGTTTACTTTCTCCCAAACTTCTCTCCTACTTACTAAGTAAACATGCAAATCATTTGGACTCTTCCTCTATCCTCCTAAATTCTCTTGTGAAACATCTGATGCAATTTCTTTCTCTCATTCCCTCTTTCCTCCCCCTCCCTCTTCCCCTCCCCCTGCCCCCTCCTCCTCTTCTTCCTCCTCCTCTTCTCCCCCCTTCTCCAGTGATGGAAATTGAGCCCAGGGCCTCATGTATTTGAGATAAGCACTCACCACTAAACACATCCCCAACTTCCCTATTCATTTTTCATCTACTACTTAACGGATTTTTCTAACTTCATTCTTGGCTTCCTACGCCCCAATTTCCTGAAAAGCAGCTAGGGCATTCCTTGTCAAGTGACAGTCTTTTAGTGACTCTGCATGCTTTCCTAGTAAATCTTTACCTCTAAGAACAGGGGCTCCAAAATTCCTTCTTATGTTGGCTTCCTTGAGTTATTCATAATTCTTTCAACTTACTATGCTCCTTTACTACTTCTTATGTGGCATTCTATCTAATTTTCTCTAATTTCTCTTTGCATTAGGTATTTCTTCAAATCAGCTTTCTTAGTAACCTGAAGTACTAAGCAGTTGAAGAACCATACTTACTATAATTGCTCCTTGTTGCTGGTTCATTTTAGGTTGTGAGCCCCTATATTTAGGGACTGCCTTATTCATCTCTGTGTATCTAGCTAGTACCTAGAAAAAAACTGCAGGTACTTAGTAAACATTGAGGAAAAAAAAAAGAGTAAACTTGTTGGAAAAATTAGATAATTCATTGTAAGAGTTTAGCCTGATATACAATGATTTCAAATATTAATACAAGAGCTAAAATTTAAAACTTATTGTTTTAGAAGTGTTGTGAATATTTCCTCATTTAAAAATGGCCATATCTAGCCATTCTTGAGGTACTGGGGCCAATGTCAGCATAATCTGAGATATTCTAAAACATAGGTGATCCTCTTATTGACAAGTGATGCTCTATTATTGGCTATTCTATTCTTAATATAATATAAAGAATCATTTTTCTCCACCATCACAACTGTCATTATTCTTCTAATAACTTGTCTTTAAAAAAAAAAAAAAAAAAGGTCATCCTCACCTCTTTGATCCAAATGTGGTCCATGGTGTCTACACCAGATCAGTATTAGAAGAGTAAAGCTATGATATTAGTAGTCCTTAAATGAGTACTATTCCCTAAAGTGATGCTAAATCAGAGTCATGTTGCATCTCCTATTTCTGTTCCAGAGCTCCTGTTCTGTTTTTCATGAGTCTTTCTAAAGAATTCATATAGTCTAGTAGTTTTAGGTCTCCATGGTAACAGTGACCTGTTTACTGAACAAATTTTGTTTACATGATGAAGCTTTGCTTTTTTATTTTAATCAACCCTTGAGTTGATTAGCATCTTTCATCTTCATCCTGTAAATATTGATTAAAGACATAATTTTCCCAGAATTACACAATACTCTGGGAAAAAAATTTGGAGACATTGCGAGAAACACTAACACAGAAAAATATGCAGACTCTTCTTGACTTTGCCTAGTGTTAACATTGTGCCCATAAGCAAAGTGACATAACTTGCCTGGGCCTTAGTTTCCCCCTTGTAACTTGGACATAAAATCCCAGCTTTTCAGTATATACTCTGTGCTTAGCATAGAGTATATATTTAATATATACCTAGTATAGAGTATGTATTTAATATATGCCTAGCATAGAGTATATATTTAATATATGCCTAGCATAGAGTATGTATTTAATATATGCCTAGCATAGAGTATTATTTAATATATGCTTAGCATAGAGTATTTAATATATGCCTAGCATAGAGTATTATTTAATATATGCCTAGCATAGAGTATTATTTAATATATGCCTAGCAATATTTAATAAAAGATGATTTCCTTCTTGCTTTCCCATATGGCATTTATACAGTATAATTCTAATAAAAGAGCCCAGTCAAACTGCAGGTTGCAAATGGATTACTAACAGACTCCATACTTAAATAGTCACTACCATGGCTTCTGTCCTTCATGTGATTGCTTGCCTTTTCTTTGCCTAGAAAACTGCCAATGATTAATTTCTTAAATTTGAGGATACTTGGCAGTCATTTATTTATTCAAGCTACTGCTAGTTAGACAAAGGAGGAATTATGTTAGTGTTGAGATAGGAATTCAGTCATTATGTGTGGCAGCCATTTATCCGTTCACTTCTTCACAAAAATGTGAGATCCTCCTTTGCTCTCATTTGTTCCAGATTGCACTGGATATTAGCAATACATTGAATAAATGACTGAACACAGCATATTTTAAACAGGAAGATGGTCACAACACTGAAAACAATACGTCTTTTCATCTCAGCTGTTGTATTATTCAGGATCATTCTATACCAGACCAAACTGTTGGGCTTTGTTGCATCATTTAATTCATGTAGCAATTCTTCTAACCTATAATTGTTGCTTCCTTGATAAACTGAATGTTGTCCCCACTTAACAGCTAATTAGAGGGGTTCTGGGACAAGTCCCAGCCACTCCCAATCTAGAACCTCTGCTTTTAACTACTGTGTCAGCAGGTCTCAGAAGTTCCAGGAACTTGTTTTAGAGTTCTCCATGTCCCTTTTCAGGTTCAGTAATATCAAAAATATTTTCAAAATAATTCTAGGACAGTTTTTTTTTAATCTCACACTTAATTGGCATTGGTGCTATGCTGGCGTGGTGATGCACACCTTTACTCCCAGTTCTTGGGAGGCAGAGGCAGGCAGATCACTGTGAGTTTGAGGCCAACCTGGTCTACATAGCGAGTTCTAGGCCAGCTGGGGCTACAGGGCTACCCTGTCTCAAAAAGAAAAAAAATAAATAAATAAAAATTAAAAATAAATAAATAAAAACAAAAAACAAAGCCCCCTCCCCCCATCTCAGGATTTAGCTTCAAATTGAGTAGTATGTATCCTGGCTGTAGCGTGGTGGAACTTATCAAGGTGAAGTAAAACATGTTAATTAAATTGTGCTTTGTGTAATATTATAAAAGTTCATAAAACACTATCCTCCCTCATCATCACCGATCAAAAGCAAGGAAACCAGTAGTAAACACCACAGTTTCCTTAGAGTAAATGCAGGATAAACTGCAATCAAATCATAAAACAATGTAACCCATCATCTTTGTTAACTGTGCTGTTTCCCACGACTATCATGTTTTCTTCTTTTTCTTACATTTAAAAAATGTATTTAATCAAAACACTTTAAAAATACTTTTATGTGTAGAAATACCATTTTATTTAGGAATGATACACTTTTAGTGAGAACGACTTAGAAAATACAGGAGGCACATCATCAAAGAAGCCATTGCCTTTGCAAAGTTGTTTCACCTTGTGTTATGAAAAGGAAAAGCTAGTTCCCCTGCTGATTGTTTCTTTTACACATAGAAATTAGCAGTTTGATAGAATTTATTTATACTAGAAACATATTTGCATTCATATTGTTCTTTTGAGAAATCTGTCATGTTTCTTATTTCCTTAGGCTTTTGTCTCCAGAATTCTTTTGCTAACAACCAGTAAAAAGATATGAGCTTTGTAATGGTAAAGACCTAGATTCAGACATGGCTATATCATTTAATATCCTTTGGTTGTATTTCTCACAGTCTTCGATCATTAGCTTTCTTGTCTGTAAAGTTAGAGTAATAACATGTTACTCACGAGGCTGTTTAAGAACAAAGGAAATTCTATATAATAAAATGAAAATATTCGTTGTCTTAGATGAGCATGGTAGCACACATCTTTAATCTCAGCACTTGGGAGGCAGAGGCAGGCAGATCTCTGAGATCAAAGCCAGCCTGGTCAAGTTCAAGGCTAGCTGGGGCTATAGGGAGACCCTGTTACACACACACAGGGTGGGGAGAGAGATTCATTTTCTGCATAAAATAATTTCCTTTAAAAAAAGGATTATGTGTCAAAGATTTCTAGGTACTAGATTGGAGTCTACCTTCCAAAACATGATATTCCTTTAAACAGAGTAATGTTAATTTGTCTAGCTCAGTGCTACTATATTGTACAGCTTGAAAAAAAATGTGCTGTTTTTGCAGTCTGTTCATTCAAATGGTTTATGAATTAAAAGCATGGGCCTATCATAGCCTAAGATCCAGTAGTAGTTCATTATTGCAAAACAAAATATCCATTTATTAGACAAGGATTGCCTGCAATGTCTGCAAAGAGTAAACAGACCCACTCATAAGAATAAGTGTTGCCTTCAAATTTGTACTGAAGTGTGCTGAAAAACATGTATACTATCGCTGTGATAATGAGCAGTACAGTAGAGAGAGGTGATTTATGATACCTATTTCTGACAGCTATAGTGCAGAGATTCCCAGGGTATCTGATCACGGCATTAGCATGCTGACAGCTCAGCGTTTAGAACATTATGGTAATTTATCCTGCCTATGCTGTCACCTGCACTGTCAGAGTTTCTTTTTAATGATGGTATAACTATTTTGTTTGTTTGTACTGCATTCTTTTCATTTGGCTAATGCTTTCTCATTAGATTGAACCTAGTAAATGAGAGTAATTAAGTGCTTCCTATAGCTCAGATGCAATGATTAAGTTGCAGAGCTGCTACTGATTATGTTTTGTCATTTATCTCTATTAATCTGAGAATAATCCAGATGATAAACACATGTAATTTTTTGCTAATGTTCAATAGATGAAATTTATAGTTCCTCAGTGGAACCAAGATTAAGTATATATTCATATATAAATAATAAGTTGCTACATGTGGACCTGCTTTAAGTAAACATATAAGTTAAAACTAAAGTTAATGAAAAATAGCCTTTTAATTGGCATGCTGAATTTATTCTTTCCTGAAATTTCCTTACTATCCCACCAGAGAGAAAGAGAAAGAAAGCAGACAGAAATCCTCAATATGAATCAGCTTGTTTCTCTAACTTTTCTCTAAGTCTAAGGATAAGACTAAGATTTGTTTTAATATATAGATTTGAAGTGTTTTTTACCACCCTATGCAGTTTTTTAAATTCTCATACAGTCTGATTTTCTAAGCTGTAATAATTTATCACTATTCTAGAAGAAAATTTTTCAACTAAAATGTTAAATAATTCATAAGATTAGTCTCTTCATAAACTAAGCTAAACTGTAGACATAATAATGTAAAGTTATATACATTTTTGAAGAACAACACCCACCTTCATTTGCTAATATCTGACATTGTTCTAAAGATATATATATATGTATGTATGTATATGGCTTCAGGTTTTTGATCTAAGTGTCATAGTCATAGCTTAGTTAGCTAGCTTTTTAGTGTCTTTAAAAAAATGCCTAACCAACTGATACATTTCATATACAGTTAAAAGGCAATATATGTTAAGTTCATGTGTTTTAAACTATCACTATGCAAGGATTTATTCCACTTGGAGATTTATTTTTTTAAGTACAATTCCAGCAATTTTTTTAATGTATTAAGAGAAGACAGAATTATTTTTAGATTACATTTTTTACAGTACTACCTTTATAAATTATTGTTTTTTAAATCACAAAATTGCTCTGTCAGTATCTTCTTGCATATGCTACCCAGAATTTTCAGTTCATATATAGAAGACAGGAAAATGGAAGGAAACCAAGTTACTGTATTTGATTGCAGTAGCTGAAAGTAACTATAATTTTGAGCTTTGTACTTCATCCTCATATTGCTTGCTTCCATATAATATACTGTATTAGGATCTGCTTTTGCATTTCATGTAAGAAAAAGGGTTTTGAACATTTATACCATGCAGTATTATGCATATTTGGGTCATTTGCAGAATTTTGTTTAACAAATGATACCATCTAAAATTAAATATTTGAAACATTGATGTTAAACCCACCTCACTTAATGTTAATAAAATTTCAATTTTTGAAGATGAAGACATTGCATTCCTTAAATGAAGTTTGGTATTATTAATAGTTATATATTTATCTTTAAGTTTCTTTACAAAAGAATAAAGGTGACTTTATACACAGTGAACTATTCTTTCTCCCAGGTGAAGAAAAGTCTTCGATATAGGCTTAACTAGGAGTTGAGACTACCATAAAATTGAGGATTTATAAGTTCCATACCTGTCCAAATTGTTTATTATATAACTTTAGAAGATTTAAAATTTGACTTAATAGATTTTCATTTTGGGGGTTTTTGGGGGGAGGGATCTTTTTGAAACAGGGTCTCCCTGTAGCCCTAGTAGCCTAGAACTCACTATGTAGACCAGGCTGGCCTCAAATTCACAGAGATCCACCTGCCTCTGCCTCCTGAATGTTGGGATTAAAGGTGTGCAACACCACGCGTGGCTGATTTTCACTTTTCTTAGGAATCAAAATTTTACTTCCATATATAAGGCTAGATTGAAGAAATATGTGTTTCAATGATCAGATTACCATGAAGTGATGGCTTGTTGTTAACATAATAGAAGAATCTGTGGTTTGGATTGTGGGAAGTGGCTCTGGTAGGCATTATCAGTTAACTGAAGAAACAGAAGCAGAAAGCCATAGGTTCTAATTCAGAGACTGCTTCCTAGTAATTTCTTCAGAAATATCTCCCTTTCTTTTGCATCCAAGACAATAGCATGAGTACTAGTGTCTGTTAAGCTAATGTAGTGCTCCTTGAGTGTTGTTCTAAAATGAGAACCCCCAAATGGTAAGATGTTTTTAAGCAAAACTTGGATAATACTTTAGGATAGAATGTTCACTAATTAAGATTTTCTTCAATAGCTTAAAAACGAAAACTTTGGTTTTGATAAAATGGAACATTTTGACACAGCATGTGAGGTGAACATGGTAACCATTACACTACAGAAACCTGCTAACACTGAGTCTGTTAGAATATTTTCAGTATTAAATATCTATTGTCCTTTCTGCTTTCCCACATCATTCTTAAATGCTCTTTTCAAGGTAGTAGTTTTAAAAACTACAGTTCTTAATTATCCCCACACCATACTCCTGTCCTCATATCAAACCGTCTATATGAGTTTGTTAATGTTGAAATCATAAGATACAAGTGTTCTTTTGTTCTTAGCTTAAAAAATAATGATACAAATGGGGTAAAGAAAAAAATTCTTTTTTTTTTCCTTGTTGATCAGTTGTGTAGAAGTAATTTAAGATACTGTATATTGAATTCTTTGATCATTTCTCCTGGGTGGATTAGGAAAGAAGTCAAAGCTGAGGCAATTGCTTCTGGGCTCTCTTTTTGTGTGCCTGGTAAATGAAACACAAGGAACCTCACCAAACCACATGACTAATGGCCACCTCCAGTGCTGCCTGCAATCAAAGATTAATTTGCTTTATCAAGTTTAAAGAATACCGGGTGATAAATCATGTCAAAAAGAAATAATCAGTCAAAGGCTGATGTTCTTTTCTACATGTGTGGACAGGTGCTACAAGGCATTCACTTGCCATACACAGTTAATTTTGGTTTTATGCATTTATGTTCATCTTAATTTGTATTTAGTTGATACTTGAATCAAATAATTTCTCTCATTAAGGTCAACTAGTATGCCAACTGAGTGACTGCATTATAGTTCCAAAGTAATATTTCCTTTAATTTCTATTAAGCATATTCTCATGAGTATTATTAATAATTTTTTAAAAGTTTTGAGTCATTTAATGCCAAATGGAAAGTGTTTTATGCTTGTCAAGATGCCCAAAAATAGAACTGGGTACCCATATGTGAACTGGAAGTCTGTGTGTGATATGTGAACATATTTACATAAAACAGTCATTTTACACAAATCTCCTATTTTTCTTCTAAAGAGAAAGAACTGGAGTCTTGTTGAAGTTCTGACTCTTGGGCTCATACTGCAGGATTCATTCATTATATGTAAGATTGTATTATAAAGATGTGGCCCTCCCAGGGTTTTCCTCAGCAAGCACCCTGTGTTTTGTTAGAGTTGGAACTATAGCATCCCTTGTAAAACAAGACTTAGTATTGTTCTCAGCAGAGTTATGTCTTCCTGGGTGCAGTCAGGTGAACTGGAGCACTAGGAAATGGTTTTGGTATGTGAAGATACATATTATTTCCTAGCCTAAATCTTTTTTTGCTCACTGCCTTTGATAAGTGCCTGTAAATTTAGAAATTAGTGCTTTTGTATTTGATATACAGAATTGAATAAAATTTTTTCATAGACTTGAAACTTAGAGATGCAAAGCTACATATGTGTTACAACGGTCATGGGAAATCTTATTTCTAGAGTAGCACTTACTTTCTTTTGTTCGTGGTTTTAGCCAATCTTTCTGCATAGATTTTTGGGCCTGTTTTCCTCCAGTAACTTGCTGGCAGTACAGGAAGGTTTGTGGCTTGCTTTTGTTTTCCTTTTCTTCTGCTTGTGATTTCTGAGAATTGTCTTAAAATATTTATAAAGGCCCATTGTTGATATCAGTAGCATCCCAAAGAGAAAGTGCCTTTTCAGATTAGACTAGGGTTTAAGACTTCTTTTAAATCTACACAGGAATTTGGCTCTGGCTATATGTTGTGGTTAGAGTGTGAAATGTTCCCCATAGGCTTATGTCTTTGTACACGTAGTCTGCAATTGGTGGAGTTGTTTTGAAAGGTTATAGAACTTTTAGGAGGTGGAGCCTTACTAGAGGAAGTAAGTCACTGAGAATGGGTGTGTTAGTTTCTTTTCTGTTCCTGTGATCAAAACACTGACCAAAGCAAATTACAGAAAGAACAGTTTATTTGGTTTCCATTCCAGAGGGATTAGAGTCCATAATTGCAGGGGAGGTATGGTGGCAGAAGTGGCCAGAGCAGAAAGCCAAGTGATCATATCTTCAATCCAGGCACTAGAGGCAGAGAGACTGGAAATCTAGCAAGTCGTAAGAACTCTTAAAGCCCACCCCCAGTGACATGCTCCCTCCAGCAAGGCTGCCCCTCCTAAAACCTCCCCAAACAGTGTCACCAACTGGGACAAATTGTCCAGAGACTTGAAGCCTATGGGGACATTCTCATTCAAACCACCACAGTGGGATTGAAGTTTTATAGCCCAGCCCTTCTTCTTGTTTACTCTCTGCTTGAGACTGCAGGAACAATGTAATCATCTACCTCACACTTCTGACACCTTGCCTTCCCTGCCATGATGGAATGTATGCCCTTCAAATTGCAAGACAAAATAAACCTTTCTCTTTTAAATTGATTTTGACAGGTATTTGGTTACAGTAGTAAGAAGAGTAACTAATATACTATGTTTGTATATTGTTTACAGGTGAAAGTATTTATTGTGATATATTTCACTTTTAAAAATAAGGCCAGGTGTGGTGGTGCATGCCTTTAATCCCAGCACTCGGGAGGCAGAGGCAGGCGGATCTCTGTGAGTTCAAGGCCACCCTGGTCTCCATAGCAAATCCAGGCCAGCTAGGGCTACAGGGAGACCCTGTCTCAAAAAGACCAAAAAAAAAAAAAGTTAATGCAACAAGGTAATAACCCTTGAGATTTGAGGTTTTTAGCTGTTTGATAGAAATGGAGTCACCAGTACTCCATTGGTAGTTGGCATAATGGCATTCTGTGCTAAACTGCTGCGGTATAGGCTGCATGGCAGAGTAAAAATAGGTTTAGATTTGAAGATTCATCGCTTTAGCCCAAGATCTAAGTCCATTATTTGTATAAATAGTAACTGTATTAGCATCAGGGTGTTGAAAGTATTGTCTTCTTAGTGGGCCCTGCAATAGAAATTTTGTAATGCTAGCATTAGGACATACTTCTTTATACTTAAAAAAATGTGTATATCTGTCCCTTTAGAGATAAAATATAAAATGATCTTTTTCATCTTGGTCATCTGAAAGATTGATGCCAATTAATAGCTCATGTTTGTAATTGTGTATAATTTTCATGACTTAATCATTCTTCTCCCCTTATTCAACTTTATATTATACACGGTCTTTGTTTCATTTTAATTAATTTGCTTCTTTAATATCAGAATTTCCTCTGCATCATCTCAAATACTATATATGTGTCACTGTATAAATACAGAGAATTGCCCTATATATATCAGTAAAATCCCAAGAAGTCTATTTTAGAGTGGTAGTATCTCATTTATAAAATGAGGAATGAACCAAATTTCCTCTTAAATCTTTTTAAAGTCACATTCTAAGATTCAGAAACAGAGGATTTTGGCTGATACAGTGGTGCATACCTTTAGTCTTAGCACTTGGGAGGCAGATGCAGATGAATCTCTGAGTTCGAGGCTAGCCTGGTCTACATTGTGAGTTCCAGGCAAGCCAGGGCTGCATAGGGTGACCCTGTCTTAGAAAATCAAAAAAGAAAAGAAAGAAATAGAGGATTTCAAGTTTCATTTAGAACTGTAGAATGGGGTAATGAGAATTGATCTCAATCTCACAACAGCAAGAATGCTAGATAAATTACAGACTTAGGAGTTTTCTTGAATCCAAAAGAAAGTTGAAGTTTCAGGGTAACCAAATAGCCAGAAATATCAGAGATAGTGCTGCTAGGAAATAAAGAACATGAGCACTTTCTTACCTTAGGCACACTCAGAGAATACCAGGAAGAATAATTGGGCAAGAATAGTTAATCATTTGGTGAAGCCAAGTGTGGGCTGGCAAGAACAAAGGAAACTCTGTAACCTTAGCTCTCTAGGACTTGGATAACCACTTTGGGGTCAGTGGAGAAAGAGCCTGTGTGTATGTGTATTTGTCATTTAATAAACATATTTGCCTGCTTTGGCATTAAAAGGTCCTAGAATCACTAGAACTGCACTAGTAGATCTTGATTTCTAAATTCCATTGTCCAATAAATGGAGCCATGGCTTGTTAGAGAAGTAGGTGTTTATGGGACTGGATCACAGAAGGCAGAAGATGAGCTTGGTTCCTTTCTATTGTAGTGCCTACAAATAGAGGGAGAGAGTCATACAGGAAGACGAGGCTATGAATGAGAGTATTGAGCCATAGCAACAAAATAGGCTAAGCATCCATCAGTTCATACTGAAATACATGTATAACGTGACAATAAGTTAAACACTAGGAATAGTTTTTCCTTATGGATTATTTCAAATCAATATATTAGAGGGACTAAAGGATGCCACACTAGTAGAAGTGGCAGTGGGTGGCAGTGTGAACAAGCATGAGCTTAATGGTGAGCAAGTTCTTTTCTTGGTTTCCACAAGAAATCTGGTATATTTCATGGTATATTTATTAATTACACGAGGAAAAATAGTTACTTTACTCTTGAAAAACTTGGTAAGAGATGAAAATCGACGTTATAAGTAATAAGATCTGTTGAGATTTACTCTGCTCTGGGTATTTTGGCTAAAAATATATTCCTTCAATCTAATCAAGAGAAAACATCAGACAGCTCCAAACTGAGCCCCATTCTACAAAATGGTTGCCCATTATTTTTCAAAATCATATCAAGAAAAGACTGAGGTATGACAACTAAAATACAGTATGGAATCCTGGGACAGAGAAAAGACAGTAGGAACTCAAATGAAATCCAACAGGTCTATAATTTAGTTAGTACTGTACCAATATTTTGACAGACACTAATACTAGGAGAAAAGAACAGTGGTCTGTAAAAACTGCTGTAAGTATACCAGTATTTGTATTTATATAAGAATATGATTTTTTTAAAAAAAGAAACTATTTTTTTTAGTATTTTCTTCATTATATTTTGAATGTGTGTGTGCATGTATGGCCTGCATGTAGGTAAGTGCACCCATGTCATGCAATGCCTGTGGAGGACAGAAGAAGCTGTTGGGTCCCCTGGTACTGGAGTTACAGACAATTGTTAGCTGCCATGTGGGTGCTGGGATTTGAAGACACCCAGGTCTTCTGCAAAAACAGACAGTGTTCTTAACCGCTGAGCCATCTCTCCAGCCCCGGGGATTTTTTCTTTTTTTTTTTAATGAGGCAGCAGGGCTAAAAATGTAGCTTAGTGTTAGACTGCTTGCCTAGTGTATACGAAGTTCTGCATTTGAAACCCAATACTATGGGGAGTGGCGCAACCATACCCTCTTCATTTTTTGGCAGTAATTCTCTGAAGATTAGAACTCTAACACACTAAAGAAGTTCAGTGTCTTGCCTGAACTGGCCTTGAGCTCCTGAGTTCAAGTGACCCTCCTGCCTTAGCCTTTTGATTTTCTATAGAGTTCAGGTTTATTAGAGAATGTGTATAGTTACCCACTGCTGAAAATCATCTCCCATTTGCTTGGGAATCTTTTCTTACTGCGATTATTCATCTTGTCATTATCCCATTATATAAGTCTCATGTACATCCTTGTCTTTCCTCTGAATTCTTAGTGCTTGGTCTGTGGTGACATGTTATTAAAATAAACCTGGTCCTCCATAGTTCTTCTCTTAGCACCATTCTGGCATAAGCCAGAAATGAAGGAATCATTTTTTTCCATCTCTTTCCCATTCTACCTCAAATCAGATCTGATGTGTGTGTGTGTGTGTGTGTGTGTGTGTGTGTGTGTGTGTGCACATTTTTGAACCTCTTAAATATCTCACCAATCAATTTCTCTATCTTTCTTTGTAGGCCTTGTCCAAGTTGCCATCTCTTTTACTTGGCATATCACACTCCACTCCTCATTTGAATCCTGACTTGATTCCTACTCTCCCACCTCATGCTTTGAGCTGTTTTATACAGTATAACCACAATAATTTTCCCAAAAAAACTCTGTTCTGTTGTTCTACCTACTTAAATGACTTTTCCATTATTTTAGCTAGCTTCATGTGGTAGATGGCAGCTACTGGTCTTTTTTTAATTTACCCCTCCTTTTCTAGGTTAACTCACTTGCCGTTAAGACCCTAGAAACACCCAGGATGGTAGCTTATGCCTTTAGTCCCAACACTCTGGAGGCAGAATTGGGTAGATAGATCTCTGTGAGATCAAGACCACTCTAGGGGAAAAAGAAAAAAAAAGAAAAAAAAAAAAAAAAAAAAAAAAAAAAAAAAACACCTCAGAATCACAGATCTCTTACTTAATCCCAGCCCTTCACAAGTGTCACATCTCTTGCCTAGAATATGGCTTTTCTGTTTCTCCAAGCCTTTCCCTCTAACCTAGTCATTATTTACTTACCCCTCAGCTCTCACTCATAAAAGTCCTCCTTGAATTCCAGGATAAGCAATTGTATACACATGTACATATATATGTCCTTTCATATAGAATTAGAGCACCTGCACTTTTCTATTATAGTAACTCTCAGGGTTTGTAATAAAGTTTATGTGTGTGGTTATTAATAATCTTATTTTTCATTAGAATTGTAGCTTTCATGGGAATTGGGCTAATGTTTTATTTTGTGTATGCCAGTATCTGACACAGTGTCTGCTGTAGTTGGTATATTCCTTTGTTGTTGGTGGGTTTTTTTTTAAGAATTTAGGTAACTTTATGTATTTTTATCTTTGAAAATGTCATATAATGTATTTTGATCATATTCATCCCAGCTATTCTCCCTCACTCTTCCCAGATCCACCTCTAACTTCTTATCGTCTTTTTTTTATTGTTACTATTATTTTATTTTTAGATCCATGCATAACACACTTGTGACATTGCCTACTTCCAGAAAGAAATAAGATGAGTAGCTGGGCGGGGGCGGGGGTGGGGGAATGGACCTCTGACTTTTGTTGTATGTATTTTGGTAACTGAATGCTGATCATCTGCATATATTAGGATATACTAGTCAGGTTTGTTTTAGCATAATGAAATACCCAAGGCAGCTAACTTATAAAGAGAAAAGCTTATTTAACTCAGTTTAGGAGTTTTAAAGTCCTAGATCAGACAGACCCTACTGTTCAGCTTCTGTTGAGGTTACAAGCAACCACACACGATAGTGGAGTAAATATTCACATTTCATAAAGAATTGGGAAGAAGGACTGGGACCTATTTCCCAATGGTTTCACCACCTCCCAAAGGTCCATATTTTAAAGACTTGGCCCACACAGGCACCCCGTGGTGGGACCTTTGGGGATATAGCTCAGTTGGTAGAGTGCTTGCCTGGAAGACAGGAAGCCCTGGGTTCCCTCCCAAGCCCTTGACTCCAGTTTGTGCTTTCCATTCTCCATATACTTCTGGGTGTGGGGCCATCCACTAGAGGTGATCCACCTGCCAGGAGCCCCACCCTTAAAGAAAACCAACTCTCACTGTTCCATAAACCATCATCTGTCTATACTCCTCAGTTAGGGATGGAGATGCTGGTATATTTCATCTTTAATTGAATAAAAGAACAAGCCATGTTGAACTGAGTGGTAGAATTGCAACTGCAACTAAATGTATCTGGCATTAGATTGGCTAGCTCTTCTGTTAGGGTTATAAAGAACAGATTTCATGCTGTTCTCCAGCTTGAAAACCCTAACTCAAATCTTTTTTTCTTTATTGGGATAGCTACCATGAGATAATTAATGTGTCAGAGAAGAACTTTCACTATAACATGGTCTGCTAAAGGAAGGCCTAGACAAGACCTCGTTTCTCATTCAAACAAAATATATTCAGACACAAGCCAGGTGTGGTGACTCACTTTAATCCCAGCATTGAGGAGGCAGAGGGAGGCATGTCTCTGTGAGATCAAGGCCAGTCTGGTCTACATTGTGAGTTCCAGGCCAGTTGAGGCTATAGGGAGACCCTGTCTCCAAAAAAAAGCAAACAAATAAAATTTATTTAGATACTAGAGTTAAGTTAGTATGTAAAGTTGATTTGTAAGTAATAAAGCCACCCAGAATGCAAAAGTGTGCACTGATCTGGCAGAAGATCTGAACTAGGAAATTGATCTAGAAAACACAAAAATCACAATGAGTATTTTTAAGAAATAACTTCCAACTTTTGGTACTGCCAACAATGAATCAAAGTCACTTAAATTTTTTGTGGTTGTCTGCTATTCTGAAGTTTAGTTTTAAAATCTAGGTATGAGAGAGCACCCTTGTAGCCCGGTACTCAGGAACCTGAGGTAGGAGAATCACAAGTATCAACCAGCGTGGGCTGTATAAGATCCTGTTTCAAAAAGCAGGTGTTGTTTTTCTGGGTTTCAACAAAAAGAAAAGCTTATTTAGTATACTGCAAAGGGTTATGCACCAGGCAGTAACAGGAATACTGACTGCTGGAAAAAGTTCTTTTTTTCTTTTTAGAGATAGGAATAATGAACTGGATAATATCTATAGCACATAATAGTTGACACAATCATATATCTATTTCTATTGGCACTTTGATTTTTTTTCTGTCTAGTATAAGCATCAAAAATATTCATCATGCATTGCTTCATAGTAAAGTCAGAACAAAGACAGCTATAAATTGCTTGAAATAAACAAGTCCTATCTCTTGGGAATGACGACTGTTTCAGAGGCCTACCATGTACCAGTCACTGTGCTAGGAACTATTGTCCTTACAGCAACTGTGTGAAGTATTGAACCAATGTTAGGGGTGAGGAAATTAAAGCTCAAAATAAATGGCTGCTGATGAATTATAGAGCAGTCATAGTCTGAGACCTATGGCTCTTCTCTACAAAAGTACATAAAGTTTGATACTGTAGACATTTACATTTTTGTTACAGAAGTAATAAAGTTTCCTAAAAGATTACTCAACAGTTTATTTTTAATGTAAAAATTAGTGATTATCTCATACTGTCTTCTTTTTTCCTTATCTTCTTTTTTTAACATTTATTATTTTTATTCTATGTGTATGAGTGTATTGCCTGCATGTATGTCTGTGCACCTGTGTCATGCAATGCCACGGAGGTCAGAAGAGGGCTTTGTATTCCCTTGGAACTGGAGTTAAGGACGTTTCATAGCTGCCATGTGGGTGGTGGGAATTGAACCCGGGTTCTCTGCAAGAGCAGTCAGTGCTCTTAACCACTGAGCCATCTCTTCAGCCCCCAGACTATCTTCTTTTGTCTGATCAACTAGTAGAATAAATGACTCTGAAGTTACTCAGATGTATAGCACAGTTAGTCCAGATTTGATGCACTCAAAAATAATCCACAAACCAGACATGGTGGCACATGCCTTTAATCCCAGCACTCTGGAGGCAGAGGCAGACAGATGTCTGTGAGATCCAAGCCAACCTAGTCTACATAGCGAATTCCAGACCAGCTGTGGCTCTAGGGAGACCTTGTCTCAAAAAGACAAAAAAGAAAGAAAGAAAAACACTATGGGAAAGTAATAGTTTCAAACTGAAGATTTTGTTCCTAAACAATAGAACAATAAAACTTTTCAACTTAATTATTCTTGTACATGCTACTTTGAAACAGTGTTCAGTGATGGAATTGTAGATTGGAACTGAAAAAGATCATAAAATTTATAGTCTAGCAGGGTTTTTTTTTTTTAGTTTTTTCTCTGGTTTGGAGCAGAAAGAAAGGGGTTTAGGAAGTTACCATCCCCTTTCATGAAATAGCATTATTCCTTAATCCATTTCTTCTATTGGCCTTCCAGATAATTCCTTGTTTAAGGAAACTGTTTCACATCTTTTAGAAAAAAAATTTTCTTAATTTCCTCATTTGACAGATGGCAATTTAAGACAAAGAAGCAAGTTACCTTTGCAAGGTAAGTCTACTTTGGGGGCAGGAATTACCAATGTTCTGTCTTACTCATTCTTCAGTAAATGTTTATTGTGCTTAGTATGTTAGTAGCAGAAAAAGATGGCTAAACAAATAATTGATAACACTAAATGACAAAAGAAATGTGTGAACTGTCATATGAAAGGAATCAAGACAAACATCCCATGTGAAATTACTTTTGGACTAGGTCTAAAAGAGAGACAATGGTGCCTCGTGGAAAAGGAGAGGGTGATTATTCCCAGCTGGGGGAACAGAAGACACAAAACCAGAAGGTGTGCAAGAGCCTGAGATGATCTGCACGTGTGGGAGACTTGATGGGGCAGGATTCTGGGAGAGACTGGCAGCTCAGAGAAAGGTGGTCACTGTAATTGGGAAGGGACAAGTGAAGAAGAATTCTTTACACAAGTTAAGGAACGATAGCTTTGCCTTGTAGAAAGCAGAGTGTCAGTTTTTAATTAAGTGAAAGAAGTGGTAGGTCATTTATGTCTTTCAAAAATATATATTGTGGTGGCTGTAGCCTGGTCCTAGAAGAGAAAGGAAGACTAAAAAGGAAACTGCAGGTTACCCATCAGCCATCTTGCCTCTTTCATTTACTGATAACTGCAAATGGTGCCCTGATCTCCTTCCCCAGGGGCAATAAGTGTCCATCTGTTTTCTTGCTTTGTTTTTTTTTCAAGGTGTTTTGTTCTTTACGGTGGTTGCCTGCCCCAATAGAGCATAGATCAGATTTGAAGGACCTTTTAAAACTTGAGTGTTTCACTCTAGGTGAAATCCGTTTTTGTCTTTTACTTCATATGAAATGACATTGACTCACTTTTGGGCTGGGAAATTTGTTGTTTCTTTTTGTCATCATGTTCTTTGGACAGCACAGACCATGGAGTGCTTTGCACTGCTTCAGAGGAACTAAAAATGGGAAGGACACCTGGTTTTCATATTATTATTTCTCTTGAGTGTTCTTGCTTGTGGTGGGTTTTGGCTTCAGGCATAAAGATGCATGAAGAAGCAGCCTGCTGCAAGAGCATTTTATGTTTCATTTGGATTTTCTGTGACTAAATACAGTATTAAATGGTTTGTGTGGTGGTTGCATGATATTAAATTGAAAGGGCTATTGTTTTATTTTTAAAAGCTTTAGTTCATACTATGAAGATCAGACTTTAAATACCAGGGCTTCTGTGCATATAGAAAAGCCAAGGTAGATTCCTTAGCTTAAATTCTTTTAGTTAATAACTTCAGCATAGACTTGTAGCAAACTGAAGATTTACATTCTCATTAGAGGCCACAAACAGGTGGCCTTTGGGGACCATTTTTCCTGGATTGTCCTCTGGACTCAGCATTTTCTGGGTTAGCTAAAATGCTATCGTCTTAGCGTCCTGTCTGTAAAACCTGTATTTGTCTTTCAGGCCACCTATGCTTTACAATAAAATGTAGATTTCGCCTTGTCCTAAGCAGGAATCATTTGCCTTTCTCTAATAAAGCACAGCAGTGGAGCAGACACTTTCGTTTGTTTAAATTCCCAGCAGTAATTCCTGTCTTGAAGACCCAGAAGGTGACTCACCCTTGCCTCTTTCTACCTGGGTTTCCTGCATTCCTTTAGCTTCCTACTTTCTCAGCTGCTCTTTTAGGGATCTCTGAATGTTTTGATCCTAGCAAAAGTAAACAAATGCCTGTTTTTAATCTTCTCAATAAAGAGAGATTACATTATAAGCAAAAATCAATCATACAGCCTCAAGAAATCTCACCCTGGAAGTTAACTTCAGTAATAAACTTATAAAATGGAATAGACCCAAAGTATATGTCATATACATTCTAAAAGCCATATAATGATCTGTATATATTATTCCAGAGAGTGTTTCCGTGATGTTATATGGTTATCTTCCCTTTCCTTTAAAAGAACTAACCAAATAAAAGATATGAGAAAACATAATTCCTTAATTATTTAATTAGCAAGGAGGGTTGTTAGGTCCCCACAGGACAGCATTTTTCAGGAAACCCACATTGTGTGTAATGGGTCCCAAGAGGAAAAAAAAAATCAGCATTTATTAGTCACCTATAATACAGAATGCCAAACATTTTATATTCTTCCTGTTCCTTGGAACAGTCACGTGAACTCAACCTCTCATGATTGTTTAGGGATGCATCTAAATTTGCCTTCTCTTCCTTTCTATCTTTCACCTTAGACATTTGGATGAATTGAACAACATTACAGTTAACAAATAAGGATAAGCACCTAATTCATATTGCACACATAAAAGAGTTGAAAGACAGATAATAAGCAATATGCCTAGAATATCAAGAGCATATTGAAAAGTGCGTAAGACTTTATTTTGTAAAAAAAAAAAAAAAAAAAAAAAAAAGCAGAATGAGAAAATCAGAAATAATACTGTTATATAGCTTCAGTATGTGAGTACTCTGCTATGTGCTTCACATGTGATTAATTTAAGCTTCCTGTAGTTATACAGAAGTGCTCTTTCCCTCATTTCAAAGAAGAGAATCTGGCATCAGCTTGGCTGCATCACTTTGAGAAAGTCATACAATTAGCAGTTTTTGGGTCAGGCATTAAACTCAGGTTCTTCATATAACGTCTTCCAACACCAAGAGAAATGTTCTATGTTGTATATTTTTCTAAAGAGCATCCTTATCTTGGATCAGATACACAAAGGAGTTTAGAACACCTCCCTAAAAGATAATATCTGTTGTGCTCCCTTAAGATGTACAGAGCATGGAAACTGGAGCTCTGTGAGCATTCTCTCTTTTCTTTGGCTTTTTTCTCAGGTATTAGTATCAAGTTAAACTAGTTCTTTAAGTTAATTAGTTCTTTATGGCTGGGAAGTCTGATTTTTTTGTTGTTGTTGAAGAAGTATAGTATAGTGAGTAACAGTTGAAGTGGAACTGCCTTATAATTCTAACACTTAGTTCTCTTGCCTTAATAATATACCTAATTACACTTCAGTTTCCTCATTCGTACAACTAGAGTAGTAATGATATTTATCTTTTGATAGATACAATCTTGAAATTAATAATTTTTTATAAATTGCTTATTATGCATAGTAGTTCTTGCCAGAGGTGATTTTTACCTCCCAGAAGACTTTTGAACTATATTGAAAGCCATTTTAGGTTGTTGTAAGTTGGGGGAGGGGTGCTGTGGACATCTGTGTATAGATACCAGGTATGCTGTTAAACATTTTATAGTGAACCACACAGTCTCCATAACCAGGAATTATCTGGCTTCAAATGTCAGTAACATTAAGTTTGAAAAGCCCTAGTTTAGCACAGTATATGGCATATATATTTCAAAATATTTCCTATTATTTTGTGATGTCTAAGAAAAACATGGAAAAATAATTGAAATTATAGTATACTCATATAAACAGCTAAGAAAATGTAAAAATTAATCTCAAGCGATAAACTTTCTTAATTACTAGAACTTAAATATGTGGAAAACCCCATTTAAAGAATTTCAGTTTATGATATAGGAATATGAAATCTTTTCAGATAGCTTTGTAAGCACTTGGAATTTAATTCTCTCTAGTGCCGATGAACCTGTATATGCACTTTTAGTGGATTCCATCATCTTATGTAGAAAAGTATTTGGTTAAGTATATGGCCTTTGACTTGGCTTCAGATCTCAGCTCCATTATTTGCAGACTGTGATAATAGACATAACAGCTTCCCTGCCTGAACCTCAGTGTCTTCAGTTAGTGATGATGCGCTATGTATACACCTGCTTCATAAAATTACCATGCTGATTAAATGAGAATAGATGTTGCTGAAGTGCTGAGCATAATACTTTCACTTAATGAGGTCTTGGTAACAATAGCTACTCATGACCCTTCATACCATCTTTGTATGTACAGTGAAGTGATAAAAACTAGAGGAGCCACCTACAGCTTATTGCTACTAAAGTGGCCCTGCCATGGATTCTATCCCTACAATATATGATCTATCTAACTTTACATGCTGCTGATATTACTGGTCACTGTTACTTTCCTAGCAGTTCTAACAAGATCTCTATCTTTATTTGATGTCTACCAGTGCCCACTCTCGGCATCTCAGATGCCTTTTGGAGGGGGCTATCACACTATTCTTTATTGAAATTCAAGTCACGTTTATTTTTCACAAGTGTTCATTAAAGTGCCACATCATGCAAACATTTTTCCTACAGACAGACAGACAGAGAGAGAGAGAGAGAGAGAGAGAGAGAGAGAGAGAGAGAATATATGGAAACACACACACACACACCCCAATCCTATATCTCACCAGTAAGAGACTCTAAACCAGAAGAACAGTGTTTTCTTTTTCCCCATCACATGGTCATGAATTGTATTCTTTTAATTTTTATTTTTATTTTATGTGTATGCGTGTATTGCCTGCATATAGGTGAGTGCACTCATGTCATGCAATGCCCGTCGAGGTCAGAAGAGGCTCTCTGATCCCCTAGGACTGGAGTTACAGACAGTTGTTAGCTGGGTGCTGGGATTTGAACCTGGGTCTTCTGCAAGAACAACTAGTGTTCTAAACCACTGAGCCATCTCTCCAGCCCCTGAATTGTATTCTTTTATTATGTTTTTTGCTTCCTTCTAAACTACATCATAATCTCCTTTGAAATTGACAGCTTGGCAAAGTGAAAATATGACAGCTTTTTGAGAAATAACTTGTTGAGACACACTAATTTCTTCCTTATGTTTCTTTAATTTATAGTAATTTCTTCTTCTACACTTGAATAATATAGAATATAATCTGCAGACATGGTTTAAGCTTTGAGTTAGTTTGCATTGATATCTCTATTAATGTTTTCCTTGAGGTAGGCCTTAATATTCTCTTCCTGTGCTCTTTTTAAATTTTTATTTATTTCTATTTCATGATTACAGGCGTTTTGCCTGCATGTAAGTGTATCACATGTGTGCAGTTCCAGAGGAGGCCAGAAGAGGGCATCATATTGCTTGGAACTGGAGTTACAGTCAGTTGTTTGCTGCTGTGTGGATGCTGGGAACTGAGGGTCCTCTGCAAGAACAGCAAGTGCTCTTAATTGCTGAGCCATCTCTCCAGCCATTTCCTGTGTTCTTTTTAAAACAGTTATCTTAAATCTAAAAAATGTGTCTGGTTTTGAAGAAAAAAATTTTTACCTTTCCACATTAAAATAGTGAAGAGAAAATGCCATTTTAAAATAGCAATCTCTTTGGTAAGTCTTGATAAGTTCTTGATTTGCAAATTGTTCATCTTCTGCACGAATAGGCAGATGCAGAGAGTTGCAGGGAAGGCACCTATGTGTAGAAGCTGGAACCAACAGGGTTGGCAAACTGAAAAATGCTTCTGTCTTGCTAAGCACCTGATTTTTTTTTTTTTATTAAAATGGCCTGAACCATCTGCTTTTGTATTCTCTCTACCTACTTTCAGTCATTTTGCAATTTGAAACATCTTTAAAAGTGATCCAGAATAAGCCAGGCATGGTGGCGCATGCCTGTAGTCCCAGCACTTGGGAGGCAGAGGCAGGCAGATCTCTGTGAGTTCAGGCCAGCCTGGTCTACATAGTGAGTTCCATGACAGCTGGGGCTACAGGGAGAGACCCTGCTTCAAGAAGACCAAAAAAAAAAAAAGTGATCCAGAATTATTCATCATAAGCTAGGAATCCATGCCATTCTTTCAAGGCCTTGTGCTTTTAGGATATTTCAAAATTTTTATTAAATTTTTGTGATTTTAATACAATATAATTTGATGGGATTTAGGTCCCCTCCCCTAGTCACCTCTCCCCTTATTGCCTTACCCAGTTTAATGTACTCTATTATATTTATAATAAAGCATATTGAGTCTAATTTGTGTCTCCAAATGTCCTTCAGCATGGGTCCATCCACTGGAGCCTAGTCAACCTACTGAGAGTACCCTGCTTAAAAGAGATGATCTCTGTCCCTCCAGTGACCATCTTTTGCCACAATCTCCTTTGGTAGAGTTGGAGCTTCTTACTGACTTCCTTGTGTCTATGCTGGGATTCTTTTTCTGGTTTGAGCATGCATAGAATTTGTGCATGCTGTCAACATTGCTATGAGTTTATATGAGTAACTGACCAATTATCTGAAGAACTCTGGCTCTTAAATCTTTCTGCCCCCCCCTACCCCCCATCTGCAATGATCACTGAGCCTTGGGAGGCAGAAGTTTGATACAGGTGTTCTATTCAGGGATAAGTATTCTGAAGCCTCTTATTCTCTGTACGTTGGCCAGTTATGGGTTTCTGTGGTAATCACCATCTGTTGCATAAGGAAACTTCTCCTGTGAGAGTTGTGAGATGCATTAATCTATGGGTATAGCAATAAAATCATTAAGAGTCAGTTTAGTATGATAATTATTTAGTAGAAAACTAGTAAATGTCCTATGATCTGTTTAACGTCAGGTCCCTATGTTCTAAGACCTGTCTAACCATAGGTTTCTAAGCCTGATACCAATGTCAGGTATGGGCTCCATCACTCTATCCTAGGAAGTGGACCTTAAATCCAGTTAAAGATTGTTTACTCTCGTAATATTTGTGCCACTGTTACACCAGTGAGCATATATTGCCAGGGCAGTTGTTACTGTAGTTCACACCTGGGTAAGGTTGCAAGGTTGCTGATTATTTTTTCTTTCTTGTAGCATGCATAGCACCTTCCAGCATTACTGCACTCTGAATGCTAGCCAGTGATGATAAGGCTCTGAAGTCAGCCCCAGTTTGATTTCTCCTTGTTTGTTCTACAGCTCATGTATGAAGTGTCTTCAGCAGTAGGGTCTTACCATCCTGTTTGACGATCTATGGGACCCCTGGTCAACAGCTTCTAGAGAGAGTCCACTCCTGGCATTGAGGTTTTTTATTTGTTCTATTTTGTTTCCATTAGCTTATGCTGTCTAGAAAGGGCAGTGTCCCCCTGATATAGGATAACTCCTTTTAATCTCTTGTTATGATGTCTCTGTATATACTTAAAGAATCAGCACTGTCATAGGCATTTTGTCCACATAATGCAATGTTCTCTTCTGCCTTATGCAAGTAGGTATGATAGTCTTCATTTTATGGATGATAAAAATGATTTTCAGAGAAGCTGAAAAATTGTTCCAGGTCACCCTTGAGACTAGAGACTTAAACTCTGGTTTTTCTGGCTTTTGTATATTGCTTGTCAAAAATGTTACAAAATCTAAGATAGGAATTAATATGTGGTAGAAAGTTTCTACAAAAGGAATCAGGGAGAGTACATTGTACTTAGAAATCAACATACTTCCTTTGGTTTGTGAAGCTCTTGGCTCTTCTGGCTTTGACAATCTGAGTATTTTGTTTTTTTCACTCATCATTGAGACATAGTTGGCACTAGATCTCTGCTACTTCTGTTTTCAACATTTATAAGAATGTTTAATTACTTAAAGAAAAAATGGAGAAGGTAAGACCTATTTCTGAATATTTACAGTCAGTAACTGATTTTCTTGTGTGTATGTGTGCATGCAAAGAAACCAGAAGTCAATATTGAATGTCTTTTTCAATCACTTTCCTCTCTATTTTGTTATTGTTGTTTTGTTTGTTTTTGAGACAGGGTCTCTTGTAGCCCCAACTGGCCTGGAACTTGCTATGTTACTAAACCAGGCTGGCCTTGACCTCACAGAGATCCCCCTGCCTCTGCTTCTGTCTCCTAGTCTACCTATTTTAAGACAGGGTCTTTCGTTGAACCAGTTGCTCATGGATTCAGCTAGGCTGACTGGGCAGCAAGCTCCAAGGATCCTCTTGTCTCTGCCTCCCGCTGTAGAGGTATTATAGGCGGTACCACTGTACCCCAACTTTATATTGTGAATGCTGGGGATCAGACTCAGGTCCTCATTCTTGCATGGCAATTACTTTACCGACTGAGGCATTTCCCGAATCCTTATTTTCTTAAATGTATGTCTAATACAATTATGTAGGTCAATAATATTCTTTCAAGAGTATAGTTAGAATCAAATGGCTATGTTGGTTGAATACCTTTATCACTGCTTAGAAATGTGGCCTGTGCACACCAGCCCCACATATTCAGTAGAGAGACTCTGGTTCAGTTCAACTTAGTTCAAAGCAGTGCTAATAGATAACAGTCCATACTTTCACTTATTAAGAACAAAGCTCATATAGACCATTGAAATCAACATTGTGATTGCCTTATGTCTCTTTAGACTAAAAAGCTGAATATTGGGCCTGTACAGATAGCTCAGCACTTAAAAGCTCTGGCAGCTCTTACAGTGGACCCAGGTTCAGTTCCCAGCACTCACAAGGCAACTCCAGTTCCAGGGGATCTAGTGCCCTCCTTTGGCCTCCACAAGCACTGCGTAGCATGGGTGCACTTACATACATGCAGGCAAAACCCTCATACACATAAAATATAAATAAGTAAATAATAAAATGACACTTTTTAAACATTGTATGCTTAAGAAGGACCACCAGGTGTTATATTGTTGTTATATTTTGCAGGAATATTAGTAAAATGTAAAAGCTTTATTAATCAAATATTTTCTGAAATATTTGATTCCTTGAATCTATTTTAAGTTCAGAGAAAATTAAAAGAAGTTCTGCTTTCAGTGATGGACAGTAAAATTCATGGAGCTTTTTCCCCCAAAACTGTGACACAAACTTGAAAAGACAAGTTTAATAAGTCCATATATTAAAGATTCCCCAGCTGTTTGAGAAGAAATGCAGATGTTTGGGTTACCTCTCTGTCCTTTCGAAATTAATAATCATTTGCAAGGGATTGTTCATTTGTACCTCAACAAGATACAGTAATACCTAGGTGAGCCATTGAACTGGCACTGTGTTTTTAAGTAGTTAGCTTAGACAGTATCATGCCCTTACTAGCTCCCGGCCTACCTAGTACTTTCCAGGAAAGAGCCAAAAGTGTCACAGTTTTCCCCCTCTGGCATTTCTCAACCCTAACTACTTTTCTTCAGTATTAAAATTAAGGAAGTAAGAGTTACTTTTCCACACTAAGTATTTTCAAAACTGGGTTTAAACTTATTTTTAGTGTATAATTTAATTGAACACTTTTGAGTAGACAAATTCCCTCCAAGTAATGCATATATGAGGATATAGGGCACTCTCAGTTCAAACATGTGACAATTAGAAACTTCTAAATAAAAATGATAATTAGAAAAGCAAAACTAAAAATGTATAAAATGTTTATTAAGCCCAGAATATCAAAGAGAAGGAACACATAGTATCATAGACGACAGAGAGCCTCAAATAATAATGGTTAATTTCTATCTATCATGTCTGTGCTAGATAAACAAATCTTAAGCCACAGTTTAATCTTAGTGCTCATCCCACTTAGAGAACTAACCACTCTTTTGCAGGTAAGATCAAATCCTCCATAATCTAGAGCCCCACAGCTCCTTTTGATCATTCTGACTCTTTCCACCTTCAGCCTGAATCACATCATTCTCCTCTTCAGCATTGACACTTGTTGTTCTTTTAAAGATTTATATTTAATTTTATGTGTCTGAGTGTTGCCTACATGTATGTATATGAATCATGTGTATGCCTGATTCCCATGAAGGCCAGAAGAGGGCATTGGATCCCCTGGAACGGGAGTTAGAGAAGGCTGTAAGCTGCCATGCGGGTGCTGGGAACCAAAGTGGGTCAACTTCAAGAGCAGCAAGTACGCCTAACTGCTGTGCTGAGCATCACTAGCCCCTCACCTAAGATCTTAGTATCTAGATTTTATCTACTAGACTTAGTTAAAGAATAATGAAAATGCTAGCATTCATCTATAGTTTATCACATGCCAAATACTATGATAATAAACTTTTTGCATCCATTATATCTTCTAAGGTGATATTAACCCCAGTTCCTCAGTATAGTACTAAAGCTAAGAATGTATAGGTAGGAAGTAACATGGATAAGATTTAATTGTAAATGCCCATGAGATGGCCCAGTGGGTAAAAGTACTTGCCACACAAGCCTGGTGACCTGAGTTTGATCTCCAGAACCCATGTAAATGTGAAAAAAAGAGAACAAATGCCACAGATTTGTCCTCTGACCTCCCCATTTGCATGAAGGCACATATGCCCCCCACTCAAGATAATAATAATAAAGAAGATTTGACCTTAGCTCTGTCTGGCTCTAAATGCATTAAATGCTGAACTACCTTTCCTGATCTTGTTCCTTAAGCATTTTATACCGTGTCTCCTTATTTTCTTAGATAAGTTTGAGATTCATCAGGACAGGAGCAGTATCAGTACAAAACTTGTATGTGTCAATACACCTAGGACACCTAAATCATCAGCTGTTTTCTTTGAAATTGATTGGATACCTATTAGGTAGGATGAAATGGTCAGATTTTTTAATGCTGAAGAGAAATATTTTGTTCTGAACCTATTCATTTTTTCTGAAATGGTTATTAATAATTAGAGCAGTGTCTTATTAGGAGCTAGTGGATTAAACCATTCAGTGTTCAGTTTTTAAGAACTGTAAATTAGAAAAAGAGCATTATATTGGCTATAACCATGTTAATTTGAACTAGATCCTTGTTACTTTTTATTTTTATTTTTATTTTTTTTTCTTATTCATATACTTGCCATTGGAAATACATTTAACTGCCTATAGTATACTAAATAGTGGTCACAGTATTGACTAGAGAGCAAAAATCCTGCTGTCACAGATTGGTAGTGAACACAAAGCCGACAAGTAATCATTGTTCAGTGTGATTGTCTCGTGAGTGATGTGTAGCACAGTGGGACCATGTAGGAATTCTGTAATGAAATCTTGGGGAAGTTAGGAGAAGATTCCCTGAGGATGCTTAAGGTTCCTTTTGGTGTCGTGTACTTATCTCTATAATATAAACATGTAAGAAAGGACTAGGAGTTGCATACTAGAGCAAATGAGACCAGAAGAATTCAGCTTCACACCTTCCACTTTCCCATTCAAGGCTGCAAATCTTAATGTCACTTCAGTTCATATTGTTTATCAAATTAAGGGGTTTGAAAGCAACTTGATATTCCATCTAAGAAGGTAATTAGTAAGACAAATGAATTCTCCTACTGATCTCAGTTGACACTAAGAACCATTCACTGCTTCCACTCTGTCAGATAGATGCTAAATATAATTCAAGGTTATTTTCCATGCATTGAATGAAATAGAGAGTTTAATTTGGATTTACTATACCAGGATAAATGTGAGTGAACATATATTTTCCCCTAATAGATAGGGAGCAGTATTGTCAAATAATGAAAAGTTTGAGTAAGGAATTGAAGCAGCCATTGTACTCTGTAACATTGAGAAATCTCCTAACCATGGTTTGATTTTTCCTATCTAATCTATAAAGTTAATGATACCTGGTCATGCATGCTTTGAACATCCATTCAAGTAATCTGAGAGAAAGAATGCAATGAATAGTATTTCCATTGAAGGTTTAAACTAAAATTTTATGAGCGACATTCGGGAGACACAGAAGGGAAGAATAAGGGAAATATTTTGTTATTTTTCTTGCTCGCTGAGAATATTATCATTTAAAATCAATTATAGTATAGAGGATGATCATGATTTCAACAAACATGAGCATTTACTATTAAAAAGAAGCAAAAAAACAAGTTAAATATACCATGGTTTCATGTGTGTGTGTGTGTGTGTGTGTGTGTGTGTGTGTGTGTGTATTTTTTAGAATATCACCATTATCAATAATAAATATTCCTTTGTAAATAACATGACAAAACAAATTTCATTGAACTTTTCAAAGATATCTCCCAGGCCAGCAGGATGACTCAGTGCGCAAAATTGCTTACTACACAAGGCTGACAGAGAGACAGTTTGATCTCCAGAACACACAGTAGGGGAGAACCAACTCCTGAAAATTGTCCTCTGTGCTCTACACACGCACCGTGTCACCTGTGCCTACCCGCACTCACACGTCATCCACGTACACACAATCATAATAAACAAAAATTAAAGTTTTTTAATCCTTTTCAAGTTCCTAATTATTCATCATAATCATGCTGATTTCAAAAGGGAAAGCAAAAAAGAAAATGGAAAAATAAACTGCTACAGAATATAAACTTTTATCTAGGAGATTGGCATCTTGAAGAAAAGATAAAGCAGAACTGAATTGTTGGTGCTTTGAAAATTGAAATGCCGTTCCTCATACATAATTAAACAAAGTTGAAATTTTGTAGGTATGCAACAAAAAAGCCACAGCTATTATAGCTATTACAGGAAGTGAGAGAGATTAATAATAAAAAGCAACACATGACCTCATAAGTATATTCTTATCATGAGATTAGAGGATAAAAGCATTAAGGAAATACCTTGATTAATTTAATAATTTAATCCTGGAATTGGAGTACAGATCTTCCAGAACTTATTTGTACAGAGGCAAACTAGAGAGAAAAAAATAAACAACTTACTTTCAGAAAGTAAGGATTTTTTGGTAGAGATATAAAAATAATTTTTAAAAAAGGAAAACTATAAGCAAAATGTGTTTGATATGAAGTTTCTATGTCTTTCTAAAAGTACAATATGTGTTAAGAAATAGAATTAGGATATTTTTGCCTTAAATTGAGTAATCTTGCCATTTTAAATTTGTTTAAAGTAACTGCTAAGAGCTGATTTTCAAGAGATTACATTATACTAGGAACATAAATAGAAAAGAAAGTACCTTCTTCTTGCTAATTGAGGAAATTTTAAATTAATCCTGGTTAGAAGTCCTTAAATACCTTTTGATGCATAGAATGATTTATCAGAATATATTTTTCATTGGCTTTGGAGGATTTCAAAAAGCCCAGACACCATAAGGATAGGAGGCTTCTTGAACAGCTTTTACTTTATGCTGTAGACATTTGTGGATCACATTGTTTTTCCTATCAGCTATTTGTAAAAGTACACAATTTGCCAAAATGGTTAATAGGACACAAATATAGACATTTCGTGTGATGTACCATGTAAATGTAAACCTTTGTAGTTACATGTTTTTGTAGCAGGAGAATTGTTTTAAAAGGCATGTAATTTATTAGCTATCGGTAGCTGCTTTATTGCCTTGCCGCACTGCAGTAATAAATAAAAGAAAGTGAACTGATTTTACAAATGGCACACAAGGTGCACATTTTGTGGGGAAAAAGTCTTTTTTTAAAAAATTGGCATTAAATCCTTTTTTTGTGATGACAAAGAGGCTAAGAGTGCAAACTGTATTTTCTGTTTATCGAAAACAGTCTTTTTTTTCTCCGGGGCATTTTTTCCTATGATCATCAAGGGATTTCAAAAGCAATAAAGTGTGGAATCATTGTTCGACTTGAACAGTATTAAAACTTAGGTTTTAATTTCAGTGAAGTAATAAGATTTGAACCTGTCTCACATTACAACACTGTAAGGCATTTAGCAATTGTATTTTAAAGGAGGTTTTTAAAATGCAGCTCACTTGTAAGCTAACTGTCTGTCAGTAATTAATAGTTTTTCTTCAGCAAAGGCCGTTGTGTTCAGACCAAGAAATATCTGCGTTTTTAGTAATGCACTATGGTAATTGTGAGAGACTTTACTCCTAATTAGTCTAAATGTCTAATAATTTTCAGTTTGCTTCCAAAGCTGCTTAAAAGAAGAGTAGTGTTTAAAGCTATAGTGTGTCTTTGGTCTTTCAAAAACACGTATGCATATTTCAGCAAATATTACACACAGCAAGATTATAAGACAGTTTACTCATTAACCACATATTTTATCCTTCAATATCATTTACTAGTTTTTAAACATATCATTTATATATGTAAAAAAAAGTGCCAGATAAGAGACTATATGTAACGGTAAATCCAAACTGAACAATCTGATTCTTCTGTACTTAACATTGAAACTCATCTTCACATCTCAAAAAATGCTTTAAAATATGAATATTTCTATTAGATCAGTATGACAACATACTTGTTGATAAAAGATTGTAGTTACCATTTTGAATTGCCATTGAAAATAATTGCCACTACAAAAAGAAACATCTGTATGATAGCACATGGTTAAAGCTGCCATCAATTTTTAACATTTGAGGGTTGAGCTATGACCTTTTATGATGACTGTGAACAGTAACTGCCTCCATTAGCCATAAGTTTTGTTTCTTTATTTTAGTAGATGGCCTAGACTGTAAATATTAGAGAATCTAAAATAAATCAACATATTATCCTAAGGATACAAAATGTAAGAGCTATTTGTGGTTGGGAACCTTTGACAGATAGTTTGGATGAAGCAGATGATTGCCTGCCTAGCGTATCTGGTCTCCATTGCTATGCCTGCAGGCAGTTTAGTGCTATGGTTGTATATTGATGTCAGGGTTAGTACTGAGTGGCTAGCAGTGACAGATGTCTATAATTACAGGCAATGCTTCCAGTATTTCTGAAAAGCCAGCCTATGTTGAACAATTATCTTATTTCTGCCTTGCCAAAGAGCATGTTCCAATTGCTAGTATTAGCAGTGGTGAATATAGCACTTCATCTGCTGCCTTGGGACAAATGTGGGAAAAGCACTTGGTTATAAAACATAAATGCAAAATATTTTTTCAACATTTTAAATTAGTTAAGTTCAGTGTTTCCCTAATTTTTATCTCCTCATAATGTTTCTGTTGAAGGAGTCTTGAAATATAAAAACACATTTGGCATACTTATTGGGATTTTGTTTTCCCCTAGGCCTGTGTGACTCCCCAGTGCCAGTATCCCTTGCTTTACTGAATAGATGTTAGGCAAGTTGGCTTTGAAACAAGTTTCTCCAATGTGGATTATATTTTCTGATTGATTTCCATTACAAAATTGGAAATGCATTTTCATGGAAAATTTCTCAAACTCACTAAATTTAGTTGGAAACTTTCAATGGCAAAATTTTAAAAGGACAGAGAAATGCTAAAATATACCAACTACCTTAGTATACTGAAGGGTTTACATTTGCTGGGAATTGTAATTCCTAAGTCTCCCATTCCCAAAGTTTTTAGCCTTTTGTCCTTTCCTATCTCCAAGTATGGTTTAGTTTGATTGGGTTTTTGTTGTTGTTGTTGTTTGTCTTTTAGGATTTTTTGTTTGTTTGTTTTCTTTTTTTTAGTTTTTTAAAGACAGTCTCCCTGTAGCCCCATCAGGCCTGGAACTTGCTATGTAGACCAAGCTGGCCTCAATCTCACAGAGATCCACCTGCCTCTGCCTCCCAAGTGCTGAGATAAAAGATAATACACCACCACACCCAGCCCTGTCTCCAAGTTTTTATCACCACTTCTTTTCTATCCTCCCTCTTAACTCACTTGCTGAATTATTAGAAGTGTTTTCATTCTTGGCTCTTGGCAATACAAATTAGCAACTGTCTTTTTCATCTGGATATTTGGGGGGGTTGTTTGTTTGTTTGTTTTTTGTCTTTTTGAGACAGGGTCTCTCTGTAGCCCCAGCTGTTCTGGAACTCACTATGTAGACCAGGCTGGCCTTGAACTCACAGAGATCCACCTGCCTCTGCCTCCCGAGTGCTGGGATTACAGGCGTGCACCACCATGCCCAGCCTTAACCATTGCTTTTCTTGCTGCTCTTATTTGCAGTACTGAAAGATCAGGCCAGTTATATAGTTATATCAGGTGTTATGCTACCTTTCATTAGTGCTTTCTCCCCCTGTAACCATTAATAAAGCTATTCACATAGGAATTTAGAACATATATCTGTTTCCCAGTGTCTAATCCAAATAAAGTACAAGTAAAAGGGACTCTCATCTTGGTTCATGCCAATAATAGCAGTGGCTATGCATATGGAAATTTACTGTGGCAAGACTATTCCATATGCTTTATGTTAACTCGACACTTTAATCCTTTCACAAATTCCATAAACTAGAACCTGCGCACATCCTCATCCTTTAGTTTTTGGGAAGCTAAGGTGTAGAGGATAAACAACTTATTCAGAATCACTTAGTAATTGCCAGAATTTCACTAGACTTGAGCTCCAGAATCTATTCCCTAACCACCCCTCTACTTTTAGTGATACTATTCTTCCTTACAATATTCTTTATCTTATTGTATGGATAAGTAAATAGAGCTGTGAGAGACTGGTTTAAGGTTATAGAATTAATTTATTAAATAAAAATATTTGAATGATTATCTGCCCTACACTGTACAAGGCTAATAAGTAGCAGATGCTCAAGCAAAACGTCATACATGTTACATTACACATTATAGTGTGTGCTTCTTTCTCGTTGAAATTATCTTAAATACATACTCAATAAATGTTATCATTTCTGTCTTTTTTACTGACAGAAAAATATGACTCCTGAATAACTGTACTATCTTGGTCTACCAGTTAGACATTTGCATTCATTATAGCTCATTTTCAATGTAGAAGACTTAAGATGGTAACAGGATTTAGTCTGTTGCTGCATATATTGCCTGCTCTGAATTAAAACCAGATAGCAATATTTGAAGAAGTTGAATTTGGGGGAATTTTTTTTCATTTATCAATCTGGTATGAGAGATTTAAAATGTTACAAAGGAACTTCTTAATAGTATAATCAAGGCTTAGGATGTAGCTCAGTTGGAATAGTACTTGCCTAGCATGCACAAAGCCTTGAATTCAATCCCCCAGTACCACATAAAACTAGCCATGGAGGTGCATGCCTTGTAATCCCAGAACTTTGGAAGTAAAGGCAGAAAGATCAGAAATTCAAAGTTGTCTCTGCTACACCATGAGTTCAAGGCCAGCCTTAGCTACATGAAACCCTATCTTACTGGTTCAACCCCTATGGAAAGCAGTGTGGAGAACTCTTAAAAAACTACAAATGAACCTGCCACTTGACCCAGTTATACCACTCCTTGGCATATACCCAAAGAACTCAACCTATTGCAGAGACACATGTACATCTATGTTTGTTGCTGCTCTTTTCACAATAGCTAAGAGATGGAAGCAACCTAAGTGTCCCTCAATTGATGAGTGGATAATGAAAATGTGGTTCATTTATACGATGGAGTTTTACTCAGCAGTAAAGAAAGATGAAATCATGAAATTTGCAGGTAAATGGATGGAACTAGAAACTGTTATACTAAGTGAAGTAACACAGACTCAGAAAAAATATCGACATATGTTCTCCCTCATATGTGGATCCTAGAACCAAATCCTGATAAGTGAGTATGTATCCAGACATAACTACAGGAACCAGGATAATGGAAAGGAACCAGGGAGGTAAAGGAAAAGAAATAACCTGAAAGAGAAGAACAATAGGAAACGCCTTAATAAGGGAGATATGGATAAAAATTGGGTTAGTTTAATGGAGGGGGGAGAGAAGGGCAAACAAGGAACCTAGGGGATAAAGGGAAAGAAGGAGCTCAAGAGGGGTAGGACCATAGGAGAAGGGTATTAGTAAGGGAGAAAGGGGGGAAATGGGGGCACCTTAAGTGGGAAGACCATGATGGAGGGGCGAGACAATGCGAGAGAGAAACAATGCCTAGCTAGTTTTGAAAGCCAGAGAGAACCATATTACTCCTACAACCTACTGACAAATTATACATAGCAGATCAAGAAACATATGTCTAGGTAAGGTTTATCTGAGAACAACTGGTCTTTGCCCAAGATATATCTACATGACACACAGTAGTTAAAAATACCAGACTGGTGGAACTAACTTTCTTGGGTGTTTAACAGACAGACTTTGAGGCCTGTAATAATTTGGTCAGAGGGACATAAAGGACACTTTTTGCTCCTTGTCCTCCTAGGTCGACTATTATGAGCATCTCTCAAAATGTCCTATAATGGTGGTGGGTTACCTGTCCTCTTGATCAAGGAGGCTGAGGAGACTCCACCAGATGGACTTGAACCAGTGTCCAGTCTATAAAAAGGAGGGTCAACACAGAGGAATCATTTCCTCCATGCTTCCAAGCGAAGCCAACCATGGTCGAGCAGGACCTTTGACTTATCTTCACATAGGTGGAACTGGTAAAAGAAAGGAGCCAAGGGCTCCCCCCAAGCCCAAATGACCCCTGAGGAACAGATCCTCAAATGACCTTGGAGTAAAAATAAATTGGTTTTATCTGGACCAACTGTTTGGCCTTAAACACCCAAAAGGAAAGTATAACCAAAGATTAAAGGGACCAATATAATTTCTTAAAAGTCCATATTGTAGCTAAAGGCTACAAAACAAGCAACAATGCCAGATAGGAGATACCTTCTTTTGAGTTGTTGGCCAGTTTGGCCAAAGGGACTCCCAGATATTAACCCATCATAGAACTGGGAAAATGAACAGCAGACCCCAATCTTATCTAAAAGAAT
>NW_008353596.1:1279566-1291449 GCF_000622305.1 Nannospalax galili
CACAGCAGACAGTAGCAGGGATATCAGAGTATAAGGGCTCTAGTTGCGGGAGGGAGGCTATGGGAGGGTGCTACCTACCTGGGAAGTGGGTGTATAAATAAATTTTAAAAAGGAAAAAGAAAAAAATTCTTCAAAGCATAAAAATTGGCTCCTTAATAATTAGTAGACGTGAAAAACATTACCATTGAAATCTACCTGATGACTTTATATCCATGCTCAGATGCCAAGGAGTTCAGAAAGTAACAGACTAGTAATAATCAGATACATAGAGATTAGAAACACATTTGCATCTTAGTGTCAGTTGTATTAAAAATGAATTTTTCTGTATGAAACTGTATTTTAATAATGAAATGGAGATCTTTTACAAAGTTTAAAACCTCATTTAATTTTATGTCTTATACGGTTTATATGGAGTATAATACTGTATAACTGTATTAACTCAACTGTAAACCTAATAATTTACAGCCAATTTTGAAAGAGAAGCATCTTAGCTCTGGAAACTGTTATTGAATATGTCAATGCTGTTGTAATGAAATGCTTCTTCTGACTGTGTGGTTATTAAATAAATAATTTTTTAAAAAATCAAAAAGGAATAGAATGAAAATAGCATAATCGATGCAGCAGTAGAAGAATGCTATCACTGACATCTTTAGGCCATTAATTCTCTCCTCATCATGTCACAGATTTCCTTTTCCTCCTCCTCCCCAACTCACTCAAATGATAAAGAATGAAGTGTCTCTTAGGAAGGTACAGAGATACTTGATATTGGAAATGGGACATGGTTTCAGAGAAGGAATCTGGAAGGAAAAGAGAATTATAGGGAAAATGTAAATAAAACAAAAATGTGAAAAGTAGAGATGAGTTCCTGGTAATGACTTTGCACCTGCTATAACCGTCCTATAAGTTGGTGTTCTTTTGTAGAGGATTGGGTAGATGTGTATATACAAAACAGATTAAGTGGTGAAAGATTCATTATGATTCACCTACTTCTGAATGGTTACAGAAATGAATTTATGTATTTAAAATGTCTTTTGCCCATTAGGCAGTAACTTTTCATATAGAAATTGTTAGCTCCATTATTTGCTCCATGTGTCATGTTTGTATAGTGCCTCCTGGAAAACAGCAGTGTTAAAGGATTCTTTAAAATAGTCCTGTCAGCATCATTTATGATTAATTCTTTTATAAGGCTAGCCTTGAATCATGGGTTTCTTGAATTATTCCACCAAAGCAAGCCTATTGTAATCCATATAACCATATTCATAATTTGTAAATGAATTTACCCTGCCAATAGGCTCTAGAATGCAAACCAAAGCCACAAGACTATTTTAAGCTACAGCAATAAAGATTCTGAGCCACCATCTCCCTGTACCTGAAATTAGCAAGGCCTACTGCTCTTCTCTTGTCCCTGGCATCAGGTGGCAGGTCCCTAAACTCTGTGCTTTTTAGGTTATATGCCCAAGGAGTGATGTATCCAGAGTTTCAGAGAAGGCTCGGAAAATAGTTAAAGTGAGTTGAGTTACTGGTTACTGTGATGGGATCACCAGTCTTTATGCTTATCTCACAGTAATCCCAAATTTTTGTTACTAAGATGGGCATTTGCACACAGCAATAAGTGTAGGGATGTGTTGCCTTGATTCCCTTTTGTATATATTATATAATTCCAGGGTGCACAGCTTACAGCCAAATGTTCAATAGTCAATAAGTAGTATTAACTTCAAAGAGTCTACTTAGTGTGAAAGCAGTCTAGGTTTCTTGATTGTAGCATTTCTGAGTAGCTAATTCTAACCACTTAATCATATGTGAAAGGGAAAGTTTTGTTTAACTGCATTGAATGGTATCATTAGACAGTAACTAGGACACATGTATCACCTATGCCAAAATATGTCTCTGGCTGACATCTTTGAGAAATATGGGAGAATAAACAAAATATTTTTATTTCCTCATTTCTGCCATCATCCTTTACAAACTTTATGTAACATCAGCATTTTGCTCCAAAATCTAATCATATAAAATTGGTATTACAAAAATTAATAATACATCTTTAAATGCCTAAAATGTCTACTTCAGTAATCCATGGTCTCAAAACCTCCTTCTAGTCAGGGCTTCTTCCAGTAGTCTTGTGCCGTAACCTTTTATGCATCTTTTTCAACGGACTTGGTAAAATAATATATTTACCCAGGACTTTACCATGGCTTTATCCACAGAAGACTGGTTTAACAGAAGCTTGGCTTCAGACATGGAGTGAGTTGGCAGCCAGCAGGAGCAAAGCTGTGTCAGGACAAATGTACACTCTTCATCTTCTCTGGTTGGCTTTCAGCTGGTTGCACCACAGGAGTCTCTATGAACTGTGTGTCCTGTGACCAATAACTGGTGCACTCAACCCAGGTCCCTCTTGGCTAGTGAAGGCCTGTCGGGAGGCATTAGGTTCATGCTGGTGAAGATCCTTAGTCAGTGGCTCCCTAAAGGAAAATGAGGCAAACAGCCAGATTCTGTTGAACAGGTGGTAGTTAGACCTAAGATCTGGTTGTGGGGGTTAGAAAGGAAAGAGTCTCTCCAAAAATTACCAATCTTACAGCTTTTCACACTATCCCTGCACATCTCTGTCTAATAAATGATTGTTTAGAAACTAATCCAGAAAGATCTCTGGCAGCATCTGGAGCTCTCTTAACTTTTCCACCTTCCTTTTGCAGTCTGGATCTGGGCCCAAGTCAGGAATGGAAACCCTACTGGGATGCAGGCAAAAGAGGAAGCATGTTCTTAGCCATGCATCAGTGGAGGCCCCTACTGGGAGAGGGGATTATCACAAGCAGCAGGCAGCCCTGCACCCCAGCCTGCTGAGTTCATGCTTTCTGCCACAGGATGTAGAGCAAAGGAAATGTGAGGCCAAAGTGGTCGCTCCAAGTTTCAAATACAATAGGCTATTCAAGCAGATTGAGAATGCCTCTTAAGAGATTTATTAGGTACATGTTCCCTGAGCAAGATGGCCACCGCAGATGGTGGGTTCAGATATTCTTGTTCTGGTAAAAATTTAACATACATGTTACTTTACACTTAACATATCAGCTTTTCTTTGTCAGATGCATTCTATATTCTACTGAATAAGGCAAGCAAATTACTCACCCATTTCCACTTGGTTTCTAACATAAATTATGGTTATTAAATAATTCTGCCAAAAGATTTTTCTTTCTAATTTCAGTCTTATATTTAGTAACTTTATTTTAAGTCATGTAGAAAAATTAGCCAAGATTAATATAGATCTAGTCAGTATCGTGAAGTTTGTATATTTAATATGGAGTAATAGTTTGTACCATTTATTTTCTTGATGTGGTGATAAGTTAATTACAGTGTTCCTGTTCTTATTCAGATGTTAATGAGAAAGCTCAGTATCCTTATTTCCAAAAGGTTTAGATCCAAGTAATTAAATGTTGAATTAGTTCATTTAGTTCATTCTTATACTCCCCCTAAATGTGCTATCAGTACCTTCCATTTTAATATGGTCTTCCATATACAAAGTAGTAAATTGACCACAAAAGTACTTGAAGCCCAAGACAAAAATAATGAAAATTTCTTCCTTATTCCTAATGCAGAATTCCATGTTCCAGTCCTAAATTGTTTTCCTAAGAACATTGACACTTTTATTGCATTGGGTACTATGTTATTGGGTCCTTTCTAGTGACAAATTTTGCTTTTTCAGATTATAGTAAGTTAAAAACCTTAATAAGTCATTTTAGTAGATTAAAACGGTACTTTAAAATTCAGTTTCAGTGGGAGGGGTTATGTTAATCAATTTTATTATTTGGTGAGAGGTTTTGAAAATAGATTGGTTCAGGAAGATGTACCGCTCGACGGCAGAGCACCTTGCTGTTGATTCCACAACGCTCCCACTTCTGCACTGAGCCTGTTTACAGTGTACTGAAGCTCTGAGAAGTTACAGCATCTTAAACATTTACAGAAAGCCTAAGGGTATTAACTTGCTGTAATTTTCTGAAAATTCATTATTCAAAATCTTAATTCATTATAACAGCTCTTATGAAAACATATAGAACCAATGTTCTCTCTTATTTTCTTATTTGCACACAATGAGAGATTCATTGTTGTTTCTAATTTGTTTCATGCAGTGCTTTTGAGTACATTTCATAGAGGGCTGTTATTGAATTTCTGTGACTGTCATTATATATCCATACAACCTTTAGGAACTAATATTCTGGGTTTCCCAGTTCTGTAATCTACTTCAAATTTAAGGATTGACATAATTAGTTTCTTCAAAGTTATAACCAGAATGTTAGAGAAAATGCAGCAGACACCTAAGACAAGGATCAGGATCAGGAAAAGAAAGCAGTTTGAAGAATCATCATAGCCCTCGCTTTTATTCTTTATTAAATTCAAGCTACATATCTTGATGCTATTTTTGTGTTGATTCCCTGCTTCAGTGTTCTTATTTGGCTCCTTTTAAGAGCCTTATATAAGATCATTGAAGAAAGAAAAAAAAAAGTCACTGAAATGCATAAGCAGTATTTGTCATTAGAAGTTAGAGAATGTGCTGAATAATATTATATACATATCTAAATGCCTTTTTCTGAAATTTGAAAGAACCATTGCAGTAAAATGACAGTGATAAGGAAATAAATTTATTAAAATAATTTTTTCAGGAACATGTATTCTCATAACAATTTCTTACATTTCTAAAATTTTTCTATATTTCAAGAGCTGTAGCAGTGCGTGACTGGCTAAAGTGAATACTCTTTCAGGCTTCTAAGGCAATAACTGTTGAGAAGTAGAAAGAATTGGGGATTTGTGGGGCTGTGAATAGAAGTCAGTGGTAGAGGCTTGCCTAGCATGTGTAAGGCCCTAGGCCCAATTCCTAACACCACAAAAAGGAAGGGAAGGAGGGAGGGAGAATTGGAAGTTTTGTTTCATTAAATTTTGAAATAGTTGCTTTATCCCTTTAACAAAGGCAGTTGATATGACCAGAACATGTTACTGATTGAAGATATACAAGATTTCAGAATTAGTAATGCAAATTTCAAAGTTCTGTTGGTCTTGATGGTTATTTTGATGTCATGAAAGTCTCCAAGGACTAGGAGCGATGACCTAGTGGATAAGCACTTGTCACACAAGCATGAAGACCAGAGTTCAGATCTCCCAACCCCACATAAAAGCCAGGCAAGGTATGGTGGCCTGCCTTTAATTCCAGTGCTTCAGAGACAAGAAACAAGACATCCCGAGAGCAGGCTGGCTAACTGAAAAAAATTGGCAATCTCCAGGTTCAAGAGAGATGGTCAACACATAAAGTGGAGAGTGATGAAGAAGACCCCCCCATGTCAACTTCTGGCCTCAGTGTGTACACACCCATACACATGCACCTGCATACACATCTCCAAGAAAACTACCTTCCTCCCTTTCTATTATGTTTTGTATAAAAGGCCTTCTCTTGAAAAGATTATTAGTTGACCATTTCAGTGCCTGCTAGTCAGAAAATTCAATGAAAGAGGAGGTAGAAGTAGCATTTATAAGGTAGCTGCAAACTGTGATGGGGTCATCACTCAGTCTTCCTTTCCTCCTTAAAATTCATTGAAGTATTTTTTATTCATTATTTCTGATTTACAGATAAGAAACAAAGATTCAGAAGCTTTAAGCAATACCTACTTAGTAACAGATTTAGAATTCCAATCCAAATACCTTTGAGATCAAAACCTATTCTTTCTCTTCTTTGCTAAGATCAAGACCATGTTGTAAGTACTACTGAAACAGATCTTTCCCCTGCCCTCTGGAAACGCATGCTTAGATAGTGGGGGAAACAGATATTCACATGAAAAATTAAAACTACATGTTCATACTGTCATATGATATGGAAAGTATTAACTGATCTGTTAGAAGAGCTTTCTCCTGAAATATGTAAGCATTAAAGCCACACCTTTATTTTTTAATTACATGTATCTGTGTCTGTGTCTGTGTGTGGATATGTGCGCCTGAGTACAGAACCCACAAAGGCCAGAAAAAGGCATTGGATCCCTGCAGTTGGAGTTACAGGCATTTGTGAGCAGTCCAACATGGCTGCTGGGACCTGAATGTGGGTTCTCTGGAAGAACAAGATGTGTTTTTAGCTGCTAAGCCATTTCTCCAGCCCAAAAGCCACACCCTTTTAACATTTTATTTATTCTTATTTTATGTGTATGAGTGCTTTGCCTGCATGTATGTAAATGCACCATGTGTGTACCTGGTGCCTATGAGGCCAAAAGCACCATGTTGATGTTGAGAATTAAATCTGCAAGAATAGCAAGTGTTCTTAACTGCTGAACCATCTCTTTAGCCCCAAGCCACACATTTTTAAACAACAGAAGTTTACCAGTATTCATTCCTAGTGAATTTGGATTTTAAATATGACACCCTGCCTCAATAAAAGAAAAAGAGTAAAATAGAATTGGCAAAATGATGTACATTTGAATATTGTATGTTTTATTCATTTAACAAATATTAATAAAGTAGTGGACATGGTCAACACAAAAGATAATGTTAGTTCCCTTTGCATGGAGCCTAATAAAGAAGTACCAAGTATATTAAAGGGAAAAGAAAAGAAGTGAGGAGGAGGACTAAAGCAGGCAAAAGTTTGTTTTCAATGTGTCTAAAGCCCTTAACTAAAGATATGGCTGTGGATTCATTATCAATTTATTATCCATCCTTCTCTGAAGAAGAGCTAATGGCTTTCTCTTGTTTTTGTTGTTTTCAAACAGTATTACTATGTAGCCCAAGCTTACCTTAAGCATGCTTCCTGCCTCTCCCTCTTGACAACTGGAATTACAGGCATGCACCACCATGCATGTCCTTAATCTCTTACATCTTAGATTTTTTACATACGTTTCATTAGGATTAAGTTGTCTTAATTTATTCATGGTAGTCTATGAACTAAAAGCAACTTTTTTCCTCTTCTTGCATTTTTATGCTTCTTTAAAAGACCTTTCATAATGTGGTTTCTTCATGCTATCATAAAAATTATTTGGGGGACTGGAGAGATGGCTCAGCAGTTAAGAGCACTGACTGTTCTTATAGAGGACCCAGGTTTGATTCCCAGCTCCCACATGGCAGCTAACAACAGTCCTAACTCCAGTTCCAGGGGATCCGATGTCCTCTGACCTCCCACAGTCATCGCATGACATGAGTGTACTTACATACATGCAAGCAATACACTCATAAACATATTTTTTTAAAAAAACATAAAATATTTTTTAAATTATTTTGGTAAAACTAATTTTAAAAAATAATTTTGATAAAGTAGTGAAAGTTGTAGAAAGTGTTAAACTATTGTTAGAATTGTTTTCTGTAGAAAAATTTCATTGTCTTGTGCTTTCATGATGAATAATTTTGTAAATATTTCTTCACTGTTATCTCCTGCCCCTAAATAATCTGTGCCTATCACATAATTTAAGTATTAGAAGATTTTTTTCATACTATCTGCATGTTCTCTAAACGACAAGATACCTTAGAAAATGGGAGACAGTCTTTTAAGAGAAATGCTGTAATCATACATTGATTTTAAATGACCCTGTCACACATGGAAACAAATCTGATTGTTGCTCTTAATGAGCTTTTCAATTTACTATTCAGTAGATCAGATAAGTGGATTTAAGAGGTAATGATCCTGTTTAGTACTCAAGCTTGACTGTCAGATTCTAGTAGTGGAGAGAAATCCCCAAGGACAAAAGCGTTGACACAGCTCTAGAAGGGATAATGGGAATCAAAGCTAATGGATGATAAAAGGAATGGTGCAAGTTACAAGGATAATTGTGGATTAAAGCACTGCCATGTGTCAGTGTTGACTGTTTTCTCTTGCATGTTATTGGTTCAAATCTGATGCTTTCAGACATTGTTTGACAGCAGCAGAGCACAACAGGCCTGCCTACCTAGCTTCCCCTTTCATGCATGTGAGGGTCACAACAGAAAAACTGGTGGGAACACTTTTAAAACATACAGTTTTGTTATTATATTATTCAACATGACATAGTTAAAATAAAATTTAGGTTAATTCTGAGTTTTGCCAACAAGTAGCAGTTATAAACTCTTGAAAATGTAAAATTTGTTTTTTCAAAAGTACAACATAGTTACCATGTGATCCAAATCAAGAAAATTAATCAGTAGGTAACAGGAAAGAAAATAATAAAGAAGAAAAATAAGTGGGAGGGTACCAGTGGGGAAGGGAGTAAAAGGCAATCAAGATTTTGTGTGTGTGAGATAAACAGTAATACTTTAAAATTTGAAAAAAAAAAAAAGAGAGAAAGGAAGATGTAAATACATTACGGTCATTTGAGGTAATGCCATTGCTCTGTCCTTTCCAAAAACTCCTGTGTCAAGGCAGAATTTATGGCTCATTTTCTTTATCTGTGAAGATGACCATGTATGTGAGGGGAGAACTACAGCTTCAAGTTGGAGTAAGGCTGTGTAAGCATCTCCACCCACGTTCTCATCTTTGGAGAAATTGCCTTTAAAATTCCACTCAGGGTTAAGCACAGTTCGAGCCACTGGTCAAGAGCAAAGTGAACAGAAGAGGGAGACAGCAGGGTGCCAGGTCCCCACTGTTGACTGCTTTTACAAATTAGACTTATTTGAAAGATCTCTCTTAGACATCCACAGTTTAAAATAACAGCACAAGCTATTCTCTATGATACTTTTCTTTTTCTCTGGTAATTTATGGCTTTTATCTTTTGTCCACAGAATTCAGTACATCCTGAATAGGAAAAAACAACTTCTTTGTTCATTGTTTAAGATTATTCGCATTATAATACCATCTTAGTAAGTCTGCCTATATCTTTTACTGTTGCACATTAAACACTTGACAAATATTGTCTTAGATGCTGACACAAAAAATAAAGCACCGTATTGCCCCTCAAGGGTCTTTCCATGTAATCTGATGGGAGAGATAAACTAAACATTTCAATCTGAAAAGGACCCTGATAGAAGAAGGGAGCAGGTAAAGTGGGGATATCCAGGAAAGTGCAGCTCACTTGGCCTAGGAGGGCTAGTAAGGCCTCAGAGGAGATGACTTAAATGGGAGTCAGAAGAGTAGAAAGAAGGTTGATGCTGGTAAAATAAACAGCATAAAAACCTTAGAGACTCCTCAGGGTTTCAGTGCTTGAGGTTGAGAGAAATGGGGGGAAATGGGGTCTATCGGGACCAATTTGAATATTCCTATCCATGGATCGTCGTGAATTAAGGGGAAGTTGCCTTTCTACAAGCCATACTCTTTTGAGCCCTCATTGTCCTTAGGAGTTTCTGGTTTCAGAAGATTGGTGGTACCTAAGTTCCCTGAGTTGTTCTCTTTCTCTTTTTTTGCCCCAAACATCTTAGGACCTACAGTAATCACTCTCAAAAGAAATGAGGACCTACTCTCAGAGGTATCCCTGAAATGCTGTCATATAGGACACAGTAGTCAGCAGAAGAGGCAATGGAAATTTGAATACTGCCCTCCCTCCCTCTCCCAGTGTCTCCACATTCTGCACCTTTCCTTCTTTCCCAGTCTATACCCCTTCCTTTTCTCCCTTTGTTCCTGTCATTCACCTTTTTAGGCTGAGGAAGAGGCCTCTAGGCATAGAATTCAGGTTAAAAGTGTGTAACACAACCTTCTGATTTGCATAGTATTTAAAATTCAAATACAATATTTCTGTGCTCCCCTCCCATACAATGCTGTAACTCAAAGCAGTCAACAGTGGGGACCTGGCACCCTGCAGTTTCTCTCTTCTGTTCACTTTGCTCTTGACCAGTGGCTCAAACCGTGCTTAACCCTGAGTGGAATTTTAAAGGCACTTTCTCCAAAGATGAGAACATGATTTATCTTATCATGATATACTATCATGTGATAGTATATCAAGCTGATGTTTAAGTAAAGCTAAATTGCCATACTTAGTAAATAAACAGATTAGGAGAAGGTGAGAAGACATAATCACAAGGGATCAAATCACAGAAGAGAAATCCCATGCAGCTGGTGTCTGGCAGGGATAACCTGGAATCACACCAGAGCATCAGGGAGTATAGAGGTGTTAACCCACTCTCAGCTTTGCCAGGCTACTAGGGAATGTTCCATTGGCTGCCAGTGGTATTTCCCACTTGAAGTGGGATTCTATGTCCATAAGTACAGTGTATCTGAGGTTGAGACTGAAATGCTGTGCCCCAAACTCTGCTGCCAGCTCTCCCCAGTTGGAAGCTTAGTGGATTCTCCTGTGCTGATGTTTTCAAAAACAAATCCCAGACCTTGGGATTTTAGTTCCATCATTAAAAGTAAGATCTACTTTTGAGGGGTCTTCCTTAGAGTATCTGAAGAAAATTTTTATATATTTTTTAACTTCTTGGGGTTTTTAAATGTCTTTTTGTAACTACCTTGAATTCTCTTGAATTTTGTTGATATTTTGCTACAATCTGGAATATGTAGAAAATGTTTAAATCCTAGAACCTTTTGTTAAGAGATCTCTTTCCAGTCTACATGCCTACCCTCATCTTCAGGAAAGGAGTGATTCCTATTTTAAAGACAAAGAAATTATATGGTATGGTGGGAATCAAATGAGTGTGGGTCGGTAAATATGAAGACATTTCAAAGCAGAAGTGCTTTCTGTCAAGAAAAGTTAATAAATTCAAAGACTTCAGTTTGTTTTTAGTTTCATTAACTCTCTACTCCCTACTTCAGCATGGACGCAGCAGTTCTTTAAATCTTATGTTTGTTCAATTTAAGTATTGTTCTGAAACTGCATATTAATAATAAAGCTTTTTTAACACTTACATTTTTTTCATACAGGTATATGCACGGATGTCAGAAGTCTTAGGAATAACAGATGACAGCCATGTTCTAGAAACATTCATGACAAAAATGTGAGTTTCTGATTTGTTTTTTAATTTTTCTTCCGTTATTTTAAGTTTAACCGATCTTTTTACTATATTTAAATCTTTATAGATACTATTTTTTAAATTAAATTTTTGGCTTTAATTCTTAGCATTGTGCATTGTTCTTCATTGGAACTTCATATATGTAAAACCTGCCATCCAAAGGATATTGTAATTTGTCAGGATACTTCCACATGACTGTAGCATGCAGTATCAGAACACATATTTACAGATACTGACTTTTTTTTAGTATTTTATTTATTATTTTTATTTTATGTATATGAGTGTATTGCCCGCTAATATGTGAGTATACCTGTGTCATGCAATGCCAACAGAAGAGGGCTTCGGATTCCCCTGGAACTGGAGTTAAGGACGGTTCGTAGCTGCCATTTGGGTGCTAGGAATCAAACCTGGGTCCTCTGCAAGAGCAGTCAGTGCTTTTAACTGCTGAGCCATCTCTCCAGCCCCCAGATACTGACTTTTATGGCCAATTGGCAGTGTTTTTTTACTTTACAATTAAAAAGAAAGCACCCAATCTCATAAGTCAATAAAGAGCACATTGCAGATTAATAGTCATGATTTTGTTATGACAGGGCATTCATTGGTTCCAAAAGAGACCTGTTTATAGAAACTGGCCTCAAGTCAACCTTACAAAAGTAGCAGAACTAACTGATTTCTAGTCACAGGCATAACTTTGCACACTGGTGCTACATTGGATGTTTTGTCTGTTTAACACTCAAATAGCAGTGTCTTGCTTGCAGGAAACAAAGCTAGAGCTACTTCATGAACGTGAGTGAGTTTTGGAGCCACCACATGATGGTTCATTTTTTGGCAGTAATAGCCTCCATTCAACTTCTTTTGTGAGAACTCCTGTTTTTATTCTGTTTATTTTTATTACAAACTTAATGTTTTTTCTGTGAAACACTTAACTTTATAGGATTACTAACTTAAAGAATTATTTTGTTTTTAGAATTATCTTAAACTTACATATATATATATATATATGTACCATTTAGAGAC
>NW_008353596.1:1291679-1334570 GCF_000622305.1 Nannospalax galili
CAAAGTGTGTGTGTTACTGTGGTTCTCCTGTACAGGCAAATACCTTACAATTTCAAATATTTTTGTTGTTTTGTTTGTGTTCAGTGTCACAAACCTTAAATACTGGGGAAGATGTGAGCCTGTAATTTCAAGGACTCTTCAATTCCTAAATGACCTTTCTGTTGGATATCCTTTTCATGTGGTGGTACATTAATCTGGTAGGTGCATTTAAGTGGCCAGATATTTTTCTTGCCACTAATTTTGTAAAATCTTATAATAAAAGTTCTTTCATCTGTTCAGCCTTATCTATAAGTGGATGTTTTTGAAATTATAATAACTGTGTACTATGATGGACTTTTCAATCATCACTGACTTTTATGGATGTGTGTGTATTTATTCCTAATGAGTTAACTTTGTTCATATTAAGCTAAACTAATAAATGGTTACATAATAAAGTATGTAACCCAAATATATTTTGGTCCATGATTGTTCATAATTTTCAGAAATTGTTCTTCTAAAAATAATCATGTAGTTAATTTGAAGGTCAAAATATTCTAAAAATAGTACCTTATAAAAACCGAATTCCTCAGAATAAGAGTACCTCTTGTACCCTTCAGTTGGAAAGAATATGATTGCTCTTGGTAAGAGCTGCAAAGAGAGGAAGAAAATCCCAAGCTTTTTAACTCCCTCCTTGATTATTGGTATCAGTAAAACATCATCTTATCTACTGTCACGTAAGATTTCCTATCACACATTAAATGTTTTGATTTTTGACTCTAACATATCCTATAAAATTTTAAACCAGAAATCATCTTTATTAAATTATGGTTATTATTGTAATATTTCTACCAATGAAAAAGAGCCAGGTTGTAGATTCATCTTTTATATGTTAACTATCAGATATATAGATGTAAAAAAAAATGTTGATTTAATTAACCAAAAAGATTAGCAGATATTTTAATATAAGGACAAATTCTGAAAATGGTTGGCTTTGAATGGAAACCTTTAATGTAGTTTCATTCCAGGAATATGTTTGTATTAGTTAAGTTTAAAATTGTGTTCCTCAGTAAACCATAAAAGATTTCCAAAGTATTAGACACCCACTTTTGTGCTAGAATTTAATATGCAACTTTTTATTGGAAAATAATCGTCCTTGTCTGGCAAAATCCACCATGCAATATTTCTGTTAGTAGGTATAATGCAATAAAGACAGGGAGGGCTATTTATCACTACAAATTTTGAGGATTTCAGGATTCTTTTTATTATTTTAATATATTTCTTTGATATTAAATCAGAAAAATGATAAATTACACCTGTCCAGGCTGTTTTTCCTTTTTACTGGAAAGTGATGTACAGCCCAATTCCAGTGGTCATTTTGGCTTTTTAAGATATGTATTTTTTTCTATTAAAAAAACTAAACCTCTTTTTTTTTCTAATAATAATGCTGAAATACTCTTTAGTTCCAACATATGAAGTGGTTTATAAGTACTTCATAGTATTGCAAACTCCAGCCTTTTCACAATGAATTACTTTGAGAACATATTATCTGAAAAGAAGCCTTGGTTATTTTATAGTGCATATTTATTGTTTAGATTTACTCTATTTTTTAGTTTGAAATTGATATTTAATATAAAATTAATTTGATTTGTGTTTTTAGTATAATTTGCATAATGCCTAATTTATTTCTATACACTACTCAAGATCGTTTTTCTGTTATGTATTCTTTAATCCAGATATTATAACCATTTATTTTACAAGCTGTTTATTCCTTTTGAACACTTCTTAAAGTTAATAAAAAAATCTTATTTTCAGAAAACTGATTAGATAAAATTTTAAAGGTTATAACATGAATTATTTCAACATAGGTACAATGATTTATATTTTTTAACAATTACTTCAAGTTTGCATATTTAGAAATATATATTAGCTCAATTTGATTTCAGTGCTCAGTTATTTGAATTATAAATCATTATGTCCCTTCTAGCTGATCAGTCATGAAATATCTTTGAGTTCATTTACATAATGGAATATGTGAGTGGTATCCATTTCAGTGCAGTTGCTGGTTATCTAATGCATGTTTTGTTGTTTCCATCCAATTTCATTATTATAATGTGTTTTTTAATCTTGATTTTAAAGTAATACCTTATTTTGTGTTGAAAAGACAATGGCATTCTTCAGCTATAGAAAATACTGCAAGATAATGATAATCACCTAATGGCTCCTGTTAATGAAAATCTTTATGTTGATATTCAGAATGTTAAAATTATTTAAAATATTATTAGCAACTAAATGAAAATCATATTGTCAAACTGTGAATTTTTTTCCTTTTATTTATAATGCATGCCTTCAGGCACTTCTGGGTGTTTGGTTTTGTGTTGTTTAGTTTGTTTCTTCTATTTTATCGTTGTTTCAGGTGGTTGTTAGTGTTTATAATACCCAAAGCCTGACTGTGAACTGATTTTTTCTTTTTTAATCTGACCACTTGTTTACAAATTTAAATTACCAAAGATCTTCCTTTTAGGAGTTACAGAAGAGCCTAAAGTTCTCTTAAAGCAGTAATCTCCAACTTCACTGAGCATCAGAATGCGAGTGTCCATTAAGAAATACAGGGTTAGGGCCCACTCCCTGGCATTTTGCATTTAGATAGCCTGTTAACCTTTCACCCCAAAAGTACGGTTTACCAGCTTTAAACCTTTGAAATTGGTAAGACCTTTACAATGTTTTAAGTTCGGTGGGCTTTTTGAGAGGAGTTTTGTGTTTTCCTATCCGATTCATTGCATAGGATATATATAATACACTTAGCAAGTATATTTGAGGACCTTTTTAACATACTCTTAAAATTTCCAGAAGTAGTGTTCAAGAATTCTTCATTTTAAATAGCTTTTTCTAATCTGCACAGAGCTGAAATGCTGTGTAGGCCTAGCCCCCTACAGCCGGGTTCGATGCTTGGGTGCCTACCCTCTTTGAAATTCTGGTTTCTATCTGAATGAGAAATGGTGAGATTGTTCAAGTGACTAGAGTAGGGAAGCTGCTGAGGAAATCAGAGAGGAATAAAGTTAAACACAGCAGCCAAGCTCACCTATTTCAAATGTTAGAAAATGAAGTGTTGAACCACATACAAAATTGTGTTCATTAATCTTCACTTGACGTTTTTCTTATTTTGGAAAGTAGTTGGTCAGTATTTTAGCCGAGGTCATCTTTCACTCGTTTATGGCAGCAACATACCTCACTTTGGTTTCAGATGAAGAAGGAAAAAGGAAATGCTATTCTGTACCAGGCTCCTGTTGGCACTTGTTTTTTATTACATTCTCTTCAAAGGTTTGGGAAAACCCAGAATACCTCTTGCTTTTTAAAAACAGATCCCAAGGCTAGAGATGGCTCAGTGGTTCAGAGCACTTGCTGCCCTTTAGGAGGACTGAAGTTCAGTTCCCAGCACCCACGTCAGATGGCTTATTACTGCCTGTAATGCCAGCACCAGAGGATCTAACAGCCTCTTTTGATCTCCACAGGTACCCGTACACACGCAGCATAGAGTCACACAGAGACAGACAGACAGACACACACACACACACACAAATACAAAATAAAATAAAACCTTTTTTAAAGAAAGAAAAATAGACCCCATAAGAAGGGTTCTACATTAGTAAATTTATTAAAAAATAATCTTTATTATTGTTGGTCTTGGTAGCACACACCTTTAATCCCAGCACTAGGGAGGCAGAGGCATGATCTCTGTGAGTTCAAAGCTAGCCTGACCTACATAGTGAGTTTCAGGCCACCTGGGGCTACAGGGAGACTCTGTCTCAAAAAGACCAAAAAAAAAAAAAAAAATTATTGTTAACTTTTGTTCTCAACAATTCTTAGGACTGACTTCTTTATGTTCTTTTTTGTCATTGTTGTTCTTTTTGAATCAGGGTCTCCCTATAGCCCCAGGTGGTCTGGAACTCACTATGTAGATCAGGCTAGCCTTAGACTCACAGAGATCAACCTGCCTGTGCCTCCTGAGTTCTGGGATCAAAGGTGTGCACCACCATGCCCAGCTCTTTACGTTGTTACAAAAACACATATTTCTGGGGGCCTAGTTCAAAGTGAAAACGTAGGGTTTGTTTTTCAAAATCATTAAGAATTTCAAGACCTCCAACAGTAAAGTTTTAAACCAAAATGAGGCATTTCTGGAGCCCTGTGCAAATGTGTGTCTCATATACCTGGGGAGCTGGCCTAGTTATCTGTGGTTCAAAGAAATAATTTCCTCTATTTAAGCTTCAGACTAACATTCTAAAGACTTTAGGACTACCCCCTAGTTCTGTACACTGGAATTTGTTTACTCTGATTTTTTCCACACACGTCAAAAATCTGTTTATTACTTCAGTTTTGTTTTTTGCAAGCCAGAGTCTGTATTTAAGCAAAGCTACTTGTTCATCATGGTGATTTCATTTTTAACCCTGCACCTTTCTGGACTTCAGCTTTGCAAGTTTTGCTCGCTTGTTTATTTTCTTTGCAATAACTGGATCTACACATTTATCAGATTATTAAATACACTTATGCTAGGTGTGGTGTCTCATGCCTTTGGTCCCAGTACTCAGGAGGCAAAGGCAGTTAGATATCTGTGCTATCAAGGCTAGCCTAGTCTACATTGTGAGTTCTAGACCATATGGGACTACAGGGAGACCTTGTCTCATAAAAAAAAAAAAATAGTGATTTTTTAAACTTAATTCTGTACTAATGTTAGTAATTTGCTTCAGCCTATTGTTCTTTTCCTATTCAGCAAATACTAAGCATTTGCTAAGTATGGGGCAAAAGGACAAATAACACAGACCCTTCCATCATAACTTTTAAATTCTAGCAGAATTGAACAAGATTTCAGAACTTTCTTGTATTTCTCCTCTGAGAACTCAAAGCCAGTTGTTTTATTAACAAAAAAAAATTACTTTTTAAAATATTTTATTATTTTTATTTTTTTGTGTATGAGTGTTATTGCCTATATGTAGGTAAGTGCATCCGTGTCGTACAATGCCCACGGAGGACAGAAGAAGCCATCGGATCCCCTGGAACTGGAGTTATGGACAATTGTTAGCTGCCATGTGGGTTCTGGGATTTGAACCCGAGTCTTCTGCAAGAACAACCAGTGTTCTTAACCGCTGAGCCATCTCTCCAGCCCCAACAAAAACATTTAAATATAATTCAAATTATATTCTAATTTTCTGAAAATCAACATCTCCAGCTAGGGTGGCAGCCAGCCATCCCAGTGATCCTCCTTTCTCTACCCAGTCAGAGTTAGGGTAACGTGTGCTCATAGCCACCCTCAGCTTTTACATGGGTACTGGGATCTAAACTCTGGTCCTCGTGTTTGCAAGCAAGTACTCTTAGCCTCTGAGCCATCTCTCCATCCTCTTTTTTTGTTTGCTTATATATTTTTTTGAATTTTTGTGTATTTCATGTACAACATCTTTATCATCTTTATACTCCCTCCCCCCATCCACACCCTCCCATAGCTGCCCTACAGATTTCATGCATCCTGTCATTTGTGTTAAGCCCTATCCAATCAAGTTAGTGTCCCCAGACATCCCTCAGTACAGGTCCATCCACTGGGGTCTAGTCAGGCTAACTACAGTCCCTCCCTTAAAGATCATCTCTTCCTTATCCAGCAGTTCTTCAACTAAGGTTAGGGCCTGCTGCCCATTTTTATAGTTCTTTGTTGTTTTTTTGTTTGTTTGTTTGTTTGTTTGTCTTTTGGTGGGTTATTTTTTTTTTTTTGTCTTTTTTTTTTGAAGCAGGGTCTCCCTGTAGCCCCAGCTGTCCTGGAACTCATTATGTAGACCAGGCTGGCCTTGAACCCAAAAGAGCTCTGCCTGCCTCTGCCTCCCAAGTTCTGGGACTACAGGCATGCGCCACCATGCCCAGCTTTTGCTAGGTTTTTGTCTGTTTGAGTTTGCATGCTTCTCCAGGCTCTTTTTTTTTTTTTTTTTTTTTTTTTTTTAAGAAGCATTTCATTACAGCTTTAACATACTCAATAACAGTTTCCAGAGCAAAGATACATTTCTTTCTCAAGTGGCTATAAAATTTCTAGGTTTGCTGTTGAATTAATACAGTTATACAATATTGAACTCAGTATAAACCCTGTAAGACATAAAATTGAATGAGTTTTTAACCTTTAAAAAAGATCTCCATTTCATTTGAAAATATACTGTTTCTTACAGAAAGACTCATTGTTTTTGCTAATAACACTGAGGTGTTGGCGCTTGAGTCTCTAATCTATATGTATCTAATTATTACTAGTCATAATTGGTTGCATTTGGGTCCTTGACACCTGTGTATGTCTATAAAGTCATCGGGTAGATTTCAGTTGTAATGTTTATCACCTCTACTAATTAACATGACGTAAATTTTTATGCTTCCTCCTCAAATATAATTCATTTTTTTAAATTTGTTGATTTTTTTGTGTGTGTAGTGACCCTTTTTATTAGATATAACTAATATGCAAGCCATTACTTATAAGACTTTTAACATTTCCAAGTAATAGTCAAACTAGACATCCTAAACCTTTTATTGTTTATTAATTACCAGTGAGATGTGATTCCTGAATGTGATAGGGATGAGGAAAAAAGAGGATGAGAAATAAAAGTCTCTAAAGTGAGTGAAGGATGGAAGCATACGTGTGTGTGTTACAGGAAGCATTTAGGAAGCAAAGATAGGAATTCTGCTTATGTGAAAATATTAAAATACATCGTTTTCTTTCACTGATACCCTACCTCCAGATGGTATGTGAGAATGTTAAATAAAACTAGTTTTTGCCTACATCCCCCAGACATACTTCTGTTAACACTCTCATTAAGTGTTGCATAGTCTTTTCTTTCTCTGTCAAACATGGAAAAGTCATCTCATAATTTCTTTTGGTCAGTTTTTATGCTGGAGCCAAGTCTGAGAACCATCTCCAGCCTTCCGTACCTCCTTATTCAGACCTTCACCAGCTAATGAATATTCTTGCTTCACAAGATCACCTTCCACAAGGATTGTTTGGATCTGATCATTTCTCATCTCAATCACTTTGACTTACTTCTCAGGTCAAAGAGAACTACTGATTTGAGTCTGAGTCCTTTAACAGGCCTTGGCTTATGAGTTCCCTTAAGTAGTTTGCTGATCCCCTCCTCAACCCCAATTTGTATTTTATACTCAGGCCAAGGTACTTATCCCCATTGGCTTTCACTGAATCACCTCATGTGCCCTTCTCCTTTGACACATGATGACTCACCTAAGACTCCTTCAGATTTTCAGTTCTTGCAAAAGACTTGGGAAAGCCATCCTGAAACATTTGTAATCCTTGATCCTCTAATGCTTACTAAATATTCCCCTCATTTTTTCTCATCTTTGATTTTTCTTAATGTTCCTGAACACAGTGTTCTTATCAGTCTCTCTTAAGTATGAATATAATAATATAGTTTACTATTTGCTAGTCTTGTCTCCTATTAAGTTGTAAATTATTAGATTATTTTCCACATCCTCTGGGGTCTGAAATTTTCACATCATTGGCATTTAGAACATGTTGTCACCTCTCCTGTTGAGTGACTAAGCCTTAACTCCTGCTCCTTGTAAAAAAAAATACTACCTTCAACTTAGATGTTTTGTCTTTGTTACGCCTAGTGGGTAGCATGCATGAGCATAATCCTCCTTTTGAAATAAACTGATATATTTCTGACATATATTTTTATCCGTGAATTCTTTTCTGTTATTAGGATCTAATTCTATCTGTAAACACTGTGAGCATGTGTAGCCCTCAAATATTTCCCTAAATTAGTATCATTATCCACCATCGTATGCTTAGTGAATATGGAGTATATTATTCCAGTTCTAAAACAATTTTTCTCACAGTTTAACTTCTGTAAGTATGGTGTATCAGCTAATGGTATTTAAAATCACTTTTTCTTTCCTATTAGTACATAAAAATAATGTATGGTTTTTGTTTTACAATTTTTGGAATTTTAGCTTTGATAAAGTATGGTAGATACTCAATAATTAAGGCTTGACCACGAATTGAAACCATGGTTGGTGCTACTGTGTTGGTCAGATACAAGTGTTTGGCATTCTTTAAAATTAGGAAGCCAGTTCATTCTCAGTGCAGAGATAGAGACCCCATGGTTTGAACCATACATAAAACAAATCTCTTTGACCTCTTCTTGCCATTCAGCATTTGCCATGACTATCAGTAAGACCATCTTTACCTGCCTAAATGTTTTTATAAATACAGAAAGGAATTTTCTGGAAATTTTGCTCAGTCACATGTAACAGCAGGTTATTAACAAATTGGGTATTCCCCCCAAAAAAACGTTGTTTCTGTCCTTTCTAGATCCTACTTCTAATTTCACTTGTATTTCAAGTATGAATGGATGAAGGAACGTGCGCTAGCCTTTAAAGTCAGATGGCTATATATAACCTAGTGAGAAGAGGTCAGTGTAGTGTAGAATCAACAGACTTGTGTTTGAATCTTGACTCTACCATATTTGCATGTTCCAAGTGTAACCTATACTAAATTCTGCTAGTGCTCAGGATTCCCAGTACTGTTGCTGTTATGTTATCATACCATGTCTACCACTATGAGCTTCAGGCCTCTGAAATCTAACCCAGTACTGCTGTAGTTCACCTAGTGCTTCTACCCAAAATGGAACAAATTAAAAAGAACACTTTTCTCCTTAAAAGATAGAAATAAGCTGGGAGCTGGAGAGATGGTGCAGCAGTTAAGGACACTGGTTGTTCTTGCAGAAGACCTGGGTTCAAATCCCAGCACCCACATAGCAGCTAACAACTGTCCATAACTCCAGTCCCAGGGGATCTGACAACCTCTTCTGACCTCCGCGGGCATTGCACAACACGGGTGTACTTACCCACATGCAGGCAATACATACATACACATAAAATAAAAATAATAAGTAAAATTTTTTTAAAGTTAAAAAAAATAAATAATGTGAATATCATAAAGATGTGTCCATTTGCCTTTTCCTTTTAACATTACAAATCTTCTTAAGACTAGCTTTGAATTGAATTCCTGTAAGGAATGTAAGTATTCAGATGAATTCTCACTTTTGAGTCTTTTTTCCTTTGTTACAAAAATAAAAATCATTATCATTTTTCTTTAGAATTAATTAAAAGGCAGTGGGGCTGGCTTTGATACGAAGTGCACAGATGTGTTTCTACAGAGTATATGTCTTTGGCAGATGAGGTTTTTTTTTTTCTGTGATGTTCTGTTTATTGCTTCCATAAATACTCTATTGTCAAACATGACTTGCTGTTTGTTAGCAGTGCTGGCAGGAAGATTCCTGTTATCGTACCATTCATATTACCCATACACCCTGTCACTTTTAACTTGGAATTTTAAGAGAATTGCCTTTGGTAATTACTTAAGCTATTTCTAAGTTTATTGATCCCCACCCCTGTTTAACTGAGTGAAGTTTGAGTGGTGTTTCCCCTGCCCAGAGATGGATGATTTTGAAAAATTGTCAGATCTGCATCTTTAAATGCAAGAGAAAATTTGCTGCCTATCAGCCCTGATCTTGTCCTTCAGCATGCCCGAAAACAAAGCGCACTGTGTCCTTGCTGAGAGCAGTGCATGGAGGGAAACATGTGAGAGTCTATTAGGGGGCACGCACATGTGCTTCCTGTGTCACTATAGTGGCCACTTTGGAGTCGGACTCCAATCTAAGTCATATCAACTATCTGGGAAATTATTTCATTTTTTTCTTAGTTCATGTCCTCTTAGAAAAGTGGTAACTGATACTACCTGCTTCATGGAGGTAGTACTGATTACAGCTAGTACTGATTCTATAAGTTCTTTGCATCCTTATGTCTTTTTCCCTAATTTATAATTGGTAAAAATATTTGCATCACCTAATCTTCTAAACAGCTCTGCAAGGTAAGTTGGGCATAGATGTCATCTTTGTTGGAGAGAGTCACTAATGTTCAGACTGAGTGTATTTACTTAGACTCATCCAGCTGGCTGAATTGTGTAGGTTTCCTGACTTGTGTCCCAGAGTATCTAAAATTTAAATTGGGTTTTTCAGTGTCATTATACATATTACAGAGGAAATGTGATAAGTTCTGTTTGAAGATAACTTGAAAGAAAGGAGCCAATGTTTCTGTTATATCACGAATGGAGCCAAGTTAAGATTGTTATAGCCTTCAAGATATAAGTATATAGGGATGACCAAGATGTGCTCCGGCAGCAAACACCTGAATGTGGTAAAGGAAGAGACAAGTGCAGAGTGAGTAAGCATGCTTAAAACCCACAGCAGCCAGCTGTAGTGGCACACACCTTTAATCTTAGCACTGGGGAAGCAGAGGCAGGTGGATCACTATGAGATCCGAGATCAAGGCCAGCCTGGTCCACATAGTGAGTTCCAGACCAGCTGGGGCTACAGGTAGACCCTGTCTCAAACAAACCAACCCACAGCAGACTAGAAATTACTTGGGCTTTGTATTTATGTTTATGGTCTTTCAACTTTCTTCTCATTTGTAGTTAATTGTTTAGACGATAATGTGGTACAGGAAAAAGCGTGGTCTTTGTAATCACGCCTCAGTTCAAATTTCAGCACTGTCAGCCTTTATCTGTGTAATCTTGGGCAGGCAATTTAATTTCTCTGAGCCTCTGTTTTCAAATCTACATAATACAAATAACAAGTATTATTTAATACTGTAATTGTGAAAACTGCTTTCCATTTAAAGATTTGAGAAATATTGGTTCCTCTAAGCTGTCTTTCAATACTTAATGGCATGCAGTTTTCTGTTTCCTCCTAACTGGATTTTGATTTTAGATTTCTACTGAGTTCATTGTTTCTTAAAACTGAATAATTTTTTCTTGATAGTCTATTATGGGTCTTTATAATAATTTTATTATGAAATAGCATTAAGTAAAAAGAAATTCTCAGCTTATGCCCAAATGTAAAATGGGTCAGTTTCAATTTTCTACTATCAAAGCTTTAATAGTAAAAGGTTCTTGTCTTAATTATAAAAGTCATTCTTTCTTTCCATAACTAGAATATGTATAAGATGGAAAAGTAATTGCACTGCTTAATAATGGATTATCATTCTTAACAAAATGAAAGACATTTCTATAGGAATACTCTTATGAGTATTTATTCTTCATAAGTGGAAACTAGTCCCATTTTAGTTGTGTTATTTTATGACTTGTTGCATGTATATTTCCCCAGATTCCTTAACATCTATTACCTATATCCTTTTAAAAAAACTTGTGAAAATAGATGCTGTGAAATTCATGCTGAAAAACCACATGGTAAGTCTTAATGATTTAATGAGTAGAATTTTCTGGATAATTTAGGTCAAGCATCAGTAACTTCATTATTCTTTTGCTTTGATTAGAGTGAACACTTTCCTTTTCTTGGCATCAGTGACTTCAGGTGCCGAACAACCTTCTACACAGCCCTCACTCGCCTTCTGATGGTAGATCTAGGTAAGGTTATGAAGCTTAATTAATAAGGGATCAGCAGTTACCTGTATGAATGGAGGAGTGGAATACTAGTAAATACGGCATCTCACTTGTTAGAAGTTGCCATCTTTGACAGTTTTCTATAATTTTTTAAAATTTGCATTTGCCTGTTAGCATCACAGCCAAAAGATAAATCTTTGTACTGTTTTTGCCCTGATTCTGTCACCTCAGAATTTCCTTTCTTTGGGGCAGCAGGATGACTCTGCCAGGTAAAGATACCTCCTGCCAAGCCTGACAGCCCGAGTTTGATCCCTGAGACCCACACGGTAGAAGGAGTGAACAGCCACCTGCAAATTGTCCTTTGACCTCCACATGTGTATTGTGACATTCGCACACACACGTAGCACACATACATGCACAATAATATAAGTAAAACAGATAAATTTTTTAAAATTTCCTTTTTCTGTATCCTTTGACCCATTAATTTTACGTTTGCAAATCTAGAAGCTGGACCTGGTGGTGCAGGTCTGTAATCCCAGATACCCTGAAAGCTGAGGCAGGATGATCACAAGTTCAAGGCCTGCCTGGGTTACACAATGAATTCAAAGCCAGCAATTTGACAAGACCCTGCCTCAAAACAATAATTAATTAATTAAATTAATTAATTAATTAAAATAAATTTAAGGCTAGGGATAGCACAGTGGTAGAATAATTGCCTGTGATGTACAAAGCCCTAGGTTCAATGCACAGCACTACAAAATAGAAAGAAAGGAAACCCGGAACAGTCTCAGGAAAGTTTTATAGAGTTGTTCTTATTTTACATCAGCACCTGTGCATGCCCATATTTTCAGATTTTCTTGCATTACTTAGTCTTTGTTTTTTGTTTTATATTTTGTAACTTATTTACCATGAGTGTCTGTCTGTCCGTGTGTGTCTGTGTGTGTGTGTGAGTGTGTGTGTTGCTTGTGTCATATATACAGGTCAGAGCACAACTTTCAGGAGTTGGTTCTCTTCTACCAAGTGGATCCCAGGGATCTAACTCGGGTCATCAGGCTTGGTGGCAGGTGCCTTACCCACTGAGCCATCTCATCAGCCCAGGAGGAATAATTTTAACTTTTGTTGTTATGAGACAGATCTAATGTAGCACAGGTGGGCCTCAAACTGGCTAGAGTCAAGGATGAGGTTGAAGTCAGTCCTGATCCTCCAGCTTTCCCCTCTGGAGTGGCTAGGATTATATTAAAGTCCTGTGTGCCTCTACCTCCCCATTTTAGGCAGTACTAGGAATCAAGCCCAGGGCTTCTGGTATGCTAGGCCAGCACTCTTCCCACAGAGCTATATCCACAGCATTCTTGCAATTTTTAACTCTCCTAATATTTTGAAGGGTTTTCTTTTTTTGTTTGTTTTTGTTTATGTTTTTGTTTTTGTTTTGAGATGGTCTCATGTAGCCCAAATAGATTTTGAACTCACTGTGTAGCCCAGAATGACCTTGAACTTCAGATCTTTCTGCCTCTACTTCCCACGGCCTCACATTATAGGTATGTGAGGCAGGCCTTGAACTTGTGATCATCCTGCCTCAGCTTTCAGGGTATCTGGGATTACAGACCTGTACTACCAGGCCCAGCTTCTAGATTTGCAAAAGTCAAATTAATGGGTCAAAGGATACAAAAAAAAGGAAATTTTAAAAAATTTATCTGTTTTACTTATATTATTGTGCATGCGTGTGTGCTAGGTGTGTGTGTGAATGTCACAATACACATGTGGAGGTCAAAGGACAATTTGCAGGTGGCTGTTCTCTCCTTCTACCATATGGGTCTCAGGGATCAAACTCGGGCTGTCAGGCTTGGCAGTAGGTTTCTTTACCTGGCAGAGTCATCTTGCTGCCCCAAAGAAAGGAAATTCTGAGGTGACAGATTCAGGGCAGAATCAGGCACCACTGAGTCTGATTGTGTGTCATGGTAGGAATTAAATTCAGGGCTCTGTGCATGGTGGGCGAGCAGCCTACTGGTGCTAAGTTTCTAGCATGGTGGTGGTGGTCCTGGTGGTGGTGGTGTTAGGGACATTTAGACTGGAGAAAAATGGAAATGATATAAATATCCAACAATGGAATTAAAATTACAGCACATCTACTTACTTACAGAATGGTCTATAATCATAAAAAGTGATGTCTGAAGAAAATGCAGTACATGAAAACTTTATGTTATTAAGTGAAAGGGTAAGAAATTACACTTAGCTAATAGGATGGTCTACATATTGAAAGAAAGTATATCAAATAAAGGCTTAAATGAAATGGGTTTTTTATGCTAAATAATTACTATAACCATTGTGGAAAATGGCATGGAAGTTGGAAGAGCCTCCAAAAATTAAAAATAGAACTACCACAGGAAGTTGTAATCCTGCTGCTGGATATATATATCCAAAGAAATGGAATCATGTTCATTGCAACACTATTCAGGATACCACAAAAACAGAAACAACCTAATTGTCCATCAATGGATGAATTAGTTTAAAAAAAAAAAGTCGTATACACTGTAATACTATTCAGCCATTAAAACAGAGAAACTCAGCCACTTGCAGCTACATGGAGGAACCTGAAGGGGGTTGTCTGAAGTGAAATAAAGGTGCAGAAAGACAAATACTGCATGATGAGCTCACTCGTGGGCAATCTTAAAAAACTGATCTCATAAAATTAAGAGTAGGATGGTAGTTATTATCAAAGGCTAAAGTTGGGAGGCAGTGTGAAGTGATGTTGGTCATTAACTTTGACACGAGTAGTAAATAAATTCAAGAGATCTGATGTATAGTGTAGTAGCTGCAGTTAACACGGGATTGACCATAAGCCTCATGCCTCCTAGGCACTGAATTATATCCCAGTTTATTGAAAAATGCTTTTTAAAAGTATGTCTTAAGTATTCTCACCACAAAAAAGATAACTGTACTATGATGCTAATTATAATGCTGGGTTTAATGTATATATGCTTGAAGATTTTATGTTGTACCTAGTAAAGTACACACAGTTTCCCTGTCAGTTTAGGGAAGAGTAACTAAAAATACTAAATTTTGACTTTGGGTAGTAAACTATAGGTAATTTTTTCCCATATCTGATTAGTTGTGGGTTTTTTTTACATGGTTAAAAAATACCTATTTCTGATTGTTTTAAGAATTTTATTTTTAACTGATAGATAAAAACACAGACATAGTATATATTACCAGAGTAACATGTAGTGTTTTGAATACTATAGGATTGCACAAAATTTAATCATGTTAAATCTATCTTTTCTTAGTTTTCTTTTCCCTTGATTTTATTTTTGGTAGTGTTGAGGCTCAAACCCAGGGTCTTGTGCATGCTAAGCAGGCAGTCTATAACTGAGTTCTACACCCAGCTCAACATTAAACACTTATCTCCTTAACATTTATAATTTCTTCATGGTAAAAACTTTCTGCTGGGCATGGTGGCGCACGCCTTTAATCCCAGCACTTGGGAGGCAGAGGCAGGTGGATCTCTGTGAGTTTGAGGCCAGCCTGGTCTCCCTAGTGAATCCCGGCCAGCTAGGGCTACAGGGAGACCCTGTCTCAAAGAGACCAAAAAAAAAAAAAAAAAAAAAAAAAAAAAAACACTATTTTCTTGTAGCTTTCTGGAATGTCCAGTATACCATTGTCATCTATACTAATCCCACTGTGAATTAGCACATCAGAACTTCTTACTCCCATCTAACTACCTGAATACTCATTGAATTGATCAGCCTTCCCCTATTCATTCCCTCTCCTCCACTGTCCTCAGCCTCTAGTAGCCACCATTCTTACTGATTTTATGAAGTAATTTCTTTCAGATTCCACATATGGGGGAGATCATGCAGCATTGGTCTTTCTGTACCTGAATATTGCACTTAACACAGTGACCTCCAGTTCTATCTGTATGTCTCAAATGACAGCAATTCATTCTTTTTATAGCCAAATATATTCTACTGTGTATGTACCATATTTCCTCCATTCATTCCTTGATGAACACTTGTGCTGGTCCCATTTATTAGCTGTTGTAAACAGTGCTACAGCAAACGTAGTGCAGGTGTCTTTCCAATGTACTGATTTCATTTCCTTTGGAAATATATCCAATAATGGAATTGCTAGATTCTATGATAGTACTATTTTTTAATTTTTTGAGGTATTTCCATTTAAAGAGGGGGTTGTTTTGTTTTGTTTTAGGTTTTTTGAGACAGGATCTCACTATGTAGCCCTGGCAGGCCTGGAACTAACTATGTAGACCAGGCTGGCCTTTAACTGACAGAAATTCACTAGCCTCTGCCTACCAAGTGCCAAGATTAAAGGTGTGTGCCACTATGCCTGGCTTCATATTGATTTTTATAATGATTGTACTAATTCACTTTCCTGTTAACACTGTGCAAAGATTCCATTTCCCCATATCATCTTCAGCACTTGTTGTCTATAGTCTTTTTTTTCCCTTAGATAGCCATGCTTTTGAGAATGAAATTATATGTCACTGTGGTTTGATTTTTATTTCCTTGATACTTAGCATAGAACCTCTTTTCATGTACCTGTTGGCCATTTATATGTCTTCTTTTGAGTGATGTCTTCTGAAATGTAGTGTCTTGTAGTTTAAATGAGATTGGTTCTTGTGTTTGAATTTTTCCTTTTTTTAATTAAATTTTTGCAAATTTCATGCAATGTACTTTGATTACATTTAGATTCCCTCCCATCTCTGCACCGCCTTTACCTACTCCCTGCCCAACTTCATGTACTATACATAAATATGCTTATGGAGTCAAATTTTATGTCCCCAAATCCCCTTTGGTGTGGCTCCCATGCACTGCACTGTAGCCTGGTTAACCTACCAAGAGTCACACTCTTAAAGAGACTGACTTTCCCCTCCCCAGAAGCCACTAGTTTCCAATAGGTAGGATTGGGGTTTCTTACCCATTTCCCCACGTCTGTGCTTGGATTTTGTCTGGCTTGAGCTTATGTGGTACCTCTGCATGCTCTAACCATTGCTATGAGTTCATACTATTGAATAACTTCCCACCTATCTGGAAAACTCTTTCCCTGGCTCTTGCAGTCTTTCTACCCCTTCTTCCACAGTGGTCCCTGAGCTTTTGGAGGCAGAAGTTTGATATAGGCATCCAGTTCAATTCAGGGATAGTCACTCTGTAGTCTTTTATTTTCTGCATGTTGGCCAGTTGTGGCTTTCTGTGTTAATAACCATCTGCTTCATAAGGAAACTTCTCTGTTGAGAGTTGAGAGATGCATTAATCTATGGGTATAACAATAAGTCATTAGGAATCACTTTAATACTATGTCTGTTTAGCAAAATAATAGTACTAGGCTCTCCCCTGTGGCCTATGGCCTATCTAGCCATATGTTCTTAGGCCTGATATCAGTGGTAGGCAAGGGCTCCGTCTTACAAAGTAGACCTTAAAACTGGTTACTCCCATAAGATTCATGCCATTATTGCACCAGAGATCATATCTTGCCAGACCAGTTCTTGATACAGGCAGGATTCACAGCTGGGTAAGGTTAATGATTCATTTTTTCTTTGGTAACATGTGTAACACCTCCCGGCATTATGAAAGCTAACCAGTAAAGATGAAGCTTTGAAGTTAGTACCAGTTTGATTTTTCCTTGTTTCTTCTGCAACTGATATATGTGGTATCTTCAGCAGTCGAGTCCTCCTGTCAAGTTCTGGCACATAACCAAGAGCAAGGACAATAGCTAGTATTATTTGAGGGTCTACGGAACCCCTGGTCAACAGCTTTTCAAAAGATAGGGTCCATCCCCGGAATTGGGCTTTTACTTTGCTAGCCTATGGTATCTAATAGGGGCAGTGTCCCCCTGTTATAAAGTAACTTCTTTAAATCTTTTATAACATATGTGTATGTACTTTAAGAAGTACCTATAGTGATAGATTTCCATATGACTTTTTCTAAAGGCCTTTAGTTTTAGTTATCCCTCCTCATGCTTCCTCTTTTGCCCTGTACTGCCCTCCCATTCCCCACCTCAATTAACCCTTCCTAATCTGTTATTCCCCTTTTCCCCTTTATATAATTGCATTCTGTCTCCACTCCCATGAAATCCTCCTCCCCTGCCATTGTTTGTTTCCTGACCTCTGGATTTTTCCAGTTGAAGCATGCATATCCAGGAATTCAAAGCTAGCATCCAGCTATGAGAGAGAACCTGTGATATTTGTCGTTCTGGGTCTGGGTTACCTCAGGATGATTGTTTCTAGTTCCATATATTTATCTGCAAATTTTGTTTTTGACAGCCGAATAATACTCTATATATAAATGTACCATAATTTCATTATCCATTCATCAGTTGATGGACATCTAGGTTGTTCCTATTTCCTGGTGATTGTGAAAATGGCAGCAATGAACATGGGTGAACAAGTATCTCTATAGTAAGAGACAGCATTTTGGGGATATATGCCCAAGAGTGGTATGGCTGAGTCATGGTAGATCAATTTTGAGCATTTTGAGGAATCTCCACACTGATTTTCATAGTGGCTGTACCACTTTGCACTCAGCAGTGGATAAGAGTTCCCCTTTCCCCACATCCTTGCTAGCACTGGTCTTTGTTTTCTGAATCATAACCATTCTGAGTGGAATAAGATGAAATCTCAAAGTGGGTTTAATTTGTATTTCCCTGATGACTAAAGATGTTGAACATTTTCTTGAGTATTTCTTGACCATTTGTGTTTTGTCTTTTTAGAACTCCCTGTCCTGATCCTTACCCCATTTTTTAATTGGGGTTTTTTGGGGTTTTTTTTTTTTGAGGTTTTTTTTTTTATATTTAGTTTTTTTGAGTTCTTTTCTCTTGAAATATATTGATTGATTGATCCAGCAACTTAAATATGAATTTTTAAGATGTGATCATATAAAAATAAAGAAGAAAAATTAAAGCCAGGTGTGGTGGCACACACCTTTAATCCCAGCATTCACTCAGAGGCGGAGGCAGGTGGATCTGTGAGTTCAAAGCCAGCCTGATCTACATAGCAAGTTCTAGGCCAGCTGAGGCTACAGGGAGACCCTGTCTCAAAAAGACAAAAAAAATTAATTTATTTCATACATAGCATAGAAAACATTGAGCCTTGAAATGGAAAAGTTACCAACCCCTCCATGTTCATTCCCATATATAGCATTTTCATACATCTCAACAGTTAAGTCACCAGAAAGGCAAACCACTAAAATGTTGAGAGAAAAGCTACTGGAATGACTAAGGAGCTGCATGGGGTTGATTTCTAAGGAAAGATTAAAAGAACCATGTATGTCTGACTTGGCTAAGTGACAACTAGAGCTGGAGGCAAAGAAAACTGTCTATAAATATTTGAAGAGTGTAACCCAGGCATGCAAAACCCAATCAAGTGGGAGTTCTGAGTGACAGCTTTTCATACTGCACATGAGTCTACTTACCTCTTGGTTGCTGCATTGAAAAGAAGAGAAACAGCCTAGACTCTATCACTGTTCTCAGCCATCATTTAGCAAACATATTGCTGAACTCTGAGGGCAAGACAAATAAATCAGATTTAGTGGGCCCTGGCCTCAAGGAGCTTGCCTTTTTGTTTTCCCATTTGTTCAAGCATTAAAAAACAAAAACAAAAAAAACCCCACTTAGAATCGGGTGTAGACTTCATCTATTTCCCAGTGTTAAAAATGTTTGTGAATAGGGGCTGGAAAGATGGCTCAGTGCATAAGAGCACTAGCTGCTCTTGCAGAGGACCCAGGTTCAATTCCCAGCACCCACATGGTAGCTAATAACCACCTGTAATTCCAGTTCCAGGAGAGTCAGTGCCCTCTTCTAATCTCTGCTGGCATTGCATGACACAGTTGCACTTGCACACATGCAAGCAATACACTCATACACATAAAATAAAAATAATCAAATATTTTTTAATGTTCCAGAATAGCCTTGTTACCCAGTGAACAAAGTGGAAAAACCAGAGTGAAAAGAAACATATGAGGGACTGGAGAGGTGGCTCAAGCCGTTAAGGGCACTGGCTGCTCTTGCACAGGACCCAGGTTCAATTCCCAGCACCCACATGGCATCTAACAACTGTCCTTAACTCCAGTTCCAGGGGATCCATGGCCCTCTTCTGACCTCCACAGGCACTAGATGACATGGATGTACTTACATACATGCAGTCTTACACTCATACACATGAAATAAAAATATTTTTTAAAAAAGAAATATATGGGTATTTCCTAGAAATAGGTCTTGTCACCTCTACCTTCAGAACCTAGAAATGGAAGTGGGTCAAGAGTTCCTTTTCCATAGTTGTCAAACGCAAAGGAATCCCTTGTGTATTTTTAACAAACAAGAGAACATGTCAGAGCCTGAGCATAGTGTAGACTACCCACAGCACTCCCATACTTAACCACTGTATTTATAATTGGTATTTATGATGATGCCCAAAAGACTCTGCATTGTATACTTTTTTGAAGACAAATTTGCTTTTATTTAATATTGCTTAATGTAAACTATGAGATATAAGAAACTTAAGTAAACATTTATAATTTGAATAACTAATAGAATGTCATTGTTTCCTGTGATTACATTTTTTTTTGAAATGTAACAGTATAAAGTATATACTGATTTTTTTTGTTGTTCAAAGTTTAGGGGAATGAAAATAAAACAATAAATGCTGTCTTCTAATACTTTTTAGATACCTCGAATGAAACTCAAGGAGGCTATAATAGAAGTGCTTGGTGCATAGTAGATACTCATTATAAGTTAATTATATCTGGATTATTAATTGAGTTTAAACTACAACAACTACCATCATGGAATTTTACAGTGTTTGAAAAGATATCCCTTGGAGCTGGAGAGATGGATCAGTGGTTAAGAGCACTGACTGCTCTTGCAGGGGACCCAGGTTCGATTCCCAGCACCCACATGGCAGCTACAAATCATCCTTAACTCCAGTTCCAGGGGAATCCAAAGCCCTCTTCTGACCTCCGAGGCATTGCACGACATGGTGCACTCACATACTTGCAGGCGATACATTCATACACATAAAATAAAAATAATAAAATATTTAAGAAAAAAAGAAAAGCTATCCCTTCCCTACTGTTTTTCTTTTTCCCAGAATGATTAGATGTGTAGGTGTCAAGTGATGATTTGTGGTGTGAGGAATGAGGATTTCTTTCCCTTGTTAAGAACCAGAGTCGTTCTTTCCACAGTGTGTTGGGATTCTTTGGAGTATTGACTCAGTCTTTTTCCTATTTTTCTAACACCAAACTCTGTATAGTTGTTCACTGAGTGCTTGTTGAATGAATGACAAATGACTACACAGTAACGAGGATGCCATTATTGTGTCTTTTGGAATCAGCTCTGCCTGCCAGGGCCTCCCTGGAAATATCTTTGATCATTGCTCTTTCCAAAACAAAATATATCAAGTAGCTGACTAACTTCACAGCTGATTAGCTACCCTTGGCCATTCTTGGGCCCGATTAGTCATCTCTTGCTTTCTCTTCAGTGTTATTACTTTGTAGACAATCATTTGTTGAGTATTGTTGAACATAGTTTTTATTATTTGAAGCCTTGTCTCACAACTCAGGTTTAGGGGAACATTGCTGTCAGAATTTCTGTTTATATGATTTGATAGTTTTCTATCATGTGTTCACTGTCATGGAAACAAGGAAGAAAAGATGGTGCTATATACTCAAGAGCAGCACAGACCCATGAGTAAATGAAAGTAAAAATAGTAGGTGATGAGAACCATCCTCAAATTTTTTAAATTGAGGGTAAACTGTTACAATACTGATTCAGGGAGCTAAGAATCAAGTGGAAGAAAAAACACCTAACCAACCTGCTTGCAAAAGAACTGGATGTGATTCTTGAGTTGAAATATAAAGCATATTCTAATTGAATCCTGCAAAAATAAATTGAATATTTTTATATAAGCTATGCACATTGGAGTAATTAGAAATGAGGAAAGAAATTTGGTGTCACATTAATTGGTATTTACTTTGAAATGCATTTGGGTTCTATTCAATAATTTGCACTTTGTATGGATTTAATTAGACACTATGTGCCCCAGGTTGTATTTCAGATGAAAATGTGGGAGTTTTGGCAATAAACAGTTGTACAATTTTCTCAAATTGCTATATACTAGACAAAATTGCTCAGTTGTATGAAGGACAGAATTTAAAGCATTTCATCATTTTAATGTTAATGTTTCAGTGTCTAAAAGTTGTTGTGTCCTTTTTTTAATCCCCAGAAATTTTCAAGAGGAATTTTTAAAAATCTCTTTGCAAAAATGTTCAGACAGTTTTATCTTTGGGAATGAGGGCAACCTGATATCTGTACTTTTCATGGCTTGTTACAGTAGCTGGCACCTGAAGATATTGCTGACTTAAATTTGTGAGAAATTTTACATAACAAATTAATGACTTGAATAACAAGGAAAGCATATTATTCAAATAGTTGTCAAAGATAATAATTTTAAAATACACATAAAAGAGCTTTTCCCTTTTCATTTTTTAATTTATTTATTTATTCACGGGGGCATGCTCATACCATGGTATGCATATTATAGAGGTCAGAGGACAACTTTAGGGAGTTGATTCTCTCTTACCATGTAGGTTCCAGGAAATTTAGGTTATCCAGCTTGGAGACAGGCACTTTTACCAATATTGCACGCCCTTCCTTTTTTTACCCCCCTCCTTCTCTTTATTAATAATAGCAAACATTTGTTGACAGGTTTGTAGTTTACAAACTATTCATTATTAATGTGATACTGGATTTCTTTTACTTTTTCTAATTACTCCAATGTACATGGCTTATATAAAAATACTCAATTTTTGTAGGATTCAGTTAGAATATGCTTTATATTTAAATCAAGAATCACATCAAACAAACTAGTTTCATGTACCTTATCCTATTTGAACCTCACAACAAGCTACATTAAGTAGTTACTTTTTGTTTACTGGAAAACTGAGGTTCAGAGAGATAGTAACTTGTCCAATTGTTAAATAGAAAGCATTCTAAAAATCATATCTGATCTTTACTGACCAAACTGTCATATTACTCTATACAGGGAAAAATCATACGCATGAATCTATTTCATAGAGCTTTAGGAAGTAACCTTTGTGTAACTGGTGGCATCAGACCACATGTTTTCATGCACTTTCACCACATCATTCCTTCACTTCTCAAACAATTAAGAAATGTAACTTTTTCTTCTTCTTTATTTGAACCGTTTCCACCAAGTGATTGATTTGGGGCTTGAGAATAATGAAAAGAAAGAAGGAAAGACTACTTTCTAAAATTCTATGAAATAGATTCATGAGTGATTTTTCCCTGTATAGAATAATATGACAGTTTCGTCAGTAAAGATCAGATATGATTTTTAGAATGCTTTCTGTTAAATAATTGGGCAGAGCATACTTCTCAAGGGTTAAGGAATATAAAGGTAGATTTCTGCAGAAAATAACTCATGTTCTTATAAATAGAAGAATACATCATCGTTTCACCTGTGTCCATGACTTGGCAGAGAGTACTTGGAAAATAGACATGGGGGGATGGTAGGAGAGTGGGCAGTAGGGGTAAAGAAGCAGCTGGAAATACTTAGAATCTATAATGAGATAATTAAGACTAATTAGCCGGCCCTGTAGGCAGAAAGCAACCCATTAAGTCCAGATCCAGTTTTAATAACTTACCTGGTTTTGAGGGTAGAGTCCAGAACACCCCAGGGATTGGGATGCTTCAGGCTGGAACTTCTAGGATAGGTTTCTTACAAAAGAGAACAGCAAGTCTGCACTGAACTGTGTGCTTTTCTTCTAGGAACTAAAGCATTCTGGTTTGCTAGGGAGCATAATTTCAAGGACCCTTAGTTTCCTCATCTATTAAATGGAGATGTGTCTCTTGAAGAATTGTCATGTAGTTTAAATAAAATAGAGATATATGAAAGGGCCTGTAGTAACTCCTAAAACTAAGTTGGCACTTAGTAACTGTTAGCTAAGAAACACATTATTGAACATCAAAAGCACAAACTGCCACTGGACCTGAAAAGTAAAGCAAGGTCAGTACTCTTAATCCATCTACTTTCTCCTTAGTATCAAGGCTGCTGTTTCCATAGAGAAGCAATGATGGTGACACTTCCTGACACATTCTAAAATACCCTGCCCTGCCCAAAGTCACATCATATCAGAAGTGGTCTGAACTCCTAATCAGTTTAGCAAGGAGACTAGAATGAAGCCAGATTCTGGCCAACATTCCAAAGACCTGCTAAGCATAGTTCTTCATCATAGCCTAATAGAACTTTGTGAGTGCTATTCTCATGGAACTTTGGAAAGAACCAGTGATATGGACCCAGACATGCAAAGATCACTGACTGCTGGGATCACCCATAGTTACTTGGCTTTGATAGGTTGCTTTCTTCACCGACTGTTTCTGTCTCCTTGTTTGGTTCTTAATTTTCCTTCATTTGGACTAGAACTTTGTAAAATTTCTATTACTTCTATAATAAATTACTGTAGCTTAGAAATTTAAACAATATAAATGTATTGTTTTACAATTCTGGAGAATAGATGTCCAAAGTAGGTCTCAGTCAGCTGAACTAAAGGTTTTGGCAGGGCTTCCTTGCTTCACAACTTCTAGAAGCCACCTGTTTTCCTTGGCTTATGGCATCCTTTTCCCAGGAACGTTATACTGAGTCTTATGCTGCCATCTTTGTGGGCCCTCTTCTACTTTTAAGGACCCTTAGGATCTAATTGGACTTACTTGAACAGCCCAGAATAATTTTCTTTTCTTTTCTATTCTATTCTATTCTATTCTATTCTATTCTATTCTATTCTCTTTCCTGGAAACAGGGTCTTACACTGTAGAACAGACTCCCCAAGCTGACCTGGAACTCATAGCAATCCTCCTGTCCCAGCCTCCTAAGAGCTGGGATTAGAAGTGTGTACCACCATGCCTAGAAAATTTTCTATTTTAAAGACAGTTGATTAGCAACCTTAATTTGTCTTTATAATATAGCCTAATACATTCATGTGTTCCCATGTTAGAATTTTATCTAGCATACCAACATACCACTACTTCCAAAAAATTTTTTGCAATATTATCATTCAATAAATTCTTAGTAACTGTTGGCTGCCATTATTTATAATTATGGTAATTATTTCTCTCGCGTGTTTCTCCTTGCCCACTTTCCCAAGTCCCCAGTGATCCAGCTGCTATTTGAATTCACATTTAAGGAAATGAGAAGATTCACTATTTCTGTGTATTTAAAGGGGAAAGGGAGAGCAAATCCAGACTTTTGTTATGATAGTTATGTTGTTTGAGATTCTTGTGTCATAAAATTGCCCTTTTAAATGTACAGTTTAAGGGTATTTACTGTATTTAGAGTATTTGCAAGATTATACAACCACCATTACATGATCCCAAAACATTCCAACTCCCTCCAATAGAAACTCTGTTTTTTAAAGAAATCATTCATCCCTCCTCATCTTGTGGCAGCCACAAATCTGCTCTATGTCTAGATTTGCCCTTGGGGTGGACATTGAATACAAATGAAATCATGGCCTTTGTCTGTCTTTATTAGCCAAGGCTAACTTCGAACTTGCTATGTGGCCGAGGACGTTCTTGAACTCCTGATCCTACTTCTCTACCTCCCAAGTGCTCAAGGTTTGAAACTGACCAAAGTAATAAATAAAATATCTTATAAGTCAAATATTTGACAGTCAGTGTACTAACAAAGCTCCTATTCTAAATATATTTTTCTGTTACGGAAAAAATGTTTGGAGCATATATAAGTAATAACTTTCTGTTGACTCGCATCCTCAGAAACCCAGTAAAGGTGATTAACTCTGGGATTTCCTAAAAGCCAAAGAATTTATCATTTCTTTCTATGGACAATAAAGAACTTAAAATGTTGTATTAATACTTACCTTGTGAATAGTCTGTTAATTAGCATTTATAAATCATAGTAGTTTCAAGACCTTTGACTTATTCGGAAAAAAATGGCATCTTTCATTTGGAATACTAAATGCATGACTGCATACTTGAATATAAAAGTTTGAGACAGTGAGCAAGCGCATGCTTTTCCTTTTGCATCAGAAATAGTAAATGATACAAGGTTGCTTGCATGTTAACAAGAATAGCCAGTTCTCAAGCTTAGGTATTGAAACATAACCAAGTTGCAGTCATGCAGGAATAGTGCTAGGTGAAATGGAATCATTTCTTTTGTAATCATTACCCGTTCCCGGTTGATTACCTAGGGATTTTACTTTCTCACCAATATCAAGCTGTTTATTACTGTCTTCTGACTTCATGCAACTCCAAATTCAGGATTCTGTGACACTGATTTCACCCATACTCCTGATGCCTTCCACTCAATCAGAGACATTGGGGAAGAATGTGAACTGGAGAGTAAAGCAGACCTGATAGAGATCTCAGCTCACTGGCATTCACCAGCTGGAGATACTTGGCATGCTACTCAACTCTTTTAGGCCTGTCTATTCCCATGAAAATGAAGGAAATCATGCAACTTCATGGAATTGTGACTTGCAGCATTACGTTGAATATATAGTAAGAGCCACAAGAGTGTTCTTCAAGTAAATTCAGTACCAAATTCAATGCTTACTCATCATAAGCAATCAGGAGTTAAACTTCTGTTACTTAGTTTTCTTGAATACCAGCCTGGATCCTAAATGCTAGGAAAAAAAGCCATCATTAAAGTAGACAAATTTCTTCCCCAAGAAGCTTATATTCTCGTAAAGAAAACAGACAATAAATGAATAAATATATAAGTTTGTAGCCAGTCATAGTAAATCTGAGAAGAAAAGTAAAGCAAAAAATAAACAAATAAAATGGGGGCTGGAGAGATGGCTCAGCAGTTAAGAGTACTGACTGCTCTTGCAGAGGACTTGGGTTCAGTTCCCAGCACCCACTTGATGACTAACAACAGACCCTAATTCCAGTTCCTGGGGATCCAGTGCCCCCTTCTGGCCTCTGCAGGAATTGCATGCCACAGGTGCACTTACATGCAAGCAAAACACATACATAAAGAAAAGAAAAGCATGTTTGGGGACTGGAAAATGCTAAGGGGGGAACTCCCATTAGTTTCAGGAGCAGAAAGGCCTCTGAATAAATTATATTCAAGTGGAATTGCTGCAAACATTTCTGGCTTTATTGTATTTTAGCTTTTGTATTTTGAGATAAGGTTTCATGTATCCTAGACTGGCCTCCAACTTACTAGCTGAGGATGACTTTGAACTTCCAGTCTCCCTGCCTCACCTCCCCAATCCTAGAATTCAAGTATGCACCACGAGGTCCAGTTTATATATTGCTGCTTTTAGTAGTGGCTAGCCTCTTGTATTTCTGATACCTGTATGCCTCAAAAAATTTGATTGATGAAAGACTTTTGATCTGTAGTTTACAAATATAAAGTTGAAATGCTGCAGTTCTAAATTTGTATTTGTTATGAATAAACATTTCTTTAACTTGGAGATATAGAAGTTTTGTTGCAGAAGCTTTACTCCCAAGGGAAGGGTACTTACTGGGCTGGCAGTCTTGTGGTCACACTTTATTTAATTACCGTAATTACCTCTCTAAGTCCGTGTTGAACTTAAGACAACAAAAATGCAAATGGCTGTCATTTATGAAGTGCCAGCAAGGGGAGGTACAGATGCTTTGTCATTTAATCCTCACAGCTAACTTTATGAAGTAAATATGTCTCTTAATTACAAATGAGAATGCTAAGGCTCAGGTGCCAGACAGCAAATAGCAGAACCAAGATTCAAGCTTAAAGAAACTTTCTGCTTTCAGAGCATCCATTCTCTCTAGCACTCTTATCTAAGCCTGCAATGATAACTGCCACTGTTCTCACTAATAATATTTAGAAAACATTTTGTCTTAGAGTAATATTGTTTCTAAATTCAATATATATGCTTATTATGTACTGAGGATTTGATAATGCACACTTTCACTACTAGTTTTGTTTTGGGTTTTTTGTGTTGTGATGTTAGGGTTTGAACCCAGGGCTTCACACATGGTGTGCTCTCCCACTGGGCTACCTTCTCAGCCCTATTGTATTTTTTTAAATATCGGGTGGTAAGACAAAAAGAACTTGGTTGGTTGGTTGGTTGGTTGGTTGGTTACAGGTTGTCTACAGGTTGTCCTATAGCCAAGCTGGCCTTAAACCCCTGCTCCTCCGGCCTTAACCTCCCAAGTGCTGAGATTAGAGGCTTAAGCTACTACAATTGGCTCCAGACAGAAAATTTACCTCAATATACCAGGCTCTTTGGTGGTTATAATACTATAATAGTGCCACTGCTAATATGCTTTGAACCTTAAAGATAGCTTCCTCATCTACAAAATAAAGATAAAACAACCTAAGATTCAGAGTGATCAGTAAAATATGGAACATTACCTAGTCTGTGGTAAAATCAGTTACCTGAATCCATGTACTGCAGAGTCCTACATTATTCTTTTGCACAGGAAATCAGGGGCACCCAGTGTCCGCATTCTAGAAGCTGAGCCCAAGACAGTGATCAGTGTAGGCTGGTAGTGAATAATTTACATACGCACATTATGAAAGTGTTTCTCATTCAGTCCCACAGGGACCCCAATCAAATGGTGATGGTGGTGATATAAGTGGTATTACAGTGTTGATGGTATTATTGGATACATACTTAAATATGGGGGGGTGCAACATGAATACAAAGGCAGAGTACTTACAAAGGGCCTGGAAAGGGCTTAGCTATCTGTGGATAAAGATATCTTTGGGATATGGGCTTTGAAAACTAAGAATAGCTTCTGTGACAGGATGGTGTAGCTAAGAGGAATAGCATGGTCCCATAGCCTCGTGACAGAGCAGAGATGATAAATTAGTCTGCCTTACTCTTCACCCAAGATCTTAACCCTTGACTAGAACAACACACCAGGAAAGACTCATTAGCCTTTTTGCATCTTTTTCTGATCCCTATTCTGTTGGACCCTCAAAGCAAATCATAAGAGTTGGAAAGGAAAGGAAAATCAGGGTCACTCCAATCCACTGCCACTTAAGGGTCAAGGGATTCACCATTGATTGCCTTGGATTTCATCATCTGTAAAAGGACAGAGGACATGTAGATACAGTTCTCTAGTGTTACAGTCAGCTGAATCACCTGGAAAGCTTGTTAAAACAGTTGTTGTTCCCCTGCCGCCAGAGATGCTGATTTAGTAGATCTGAATTGTAACCCTGAGATTTGCATCTAACAAACCCCAAGTAACGATTTTGCTGATAGGTCAAGGACCAAACATTGAAGAGCACTGGTCTCTTTTCTGTGGTCTTGTTTCCTACCAAATGTTCCATTTAAAACACAGAAATCAGACTATATGAGTCATGTAGTTCCACCTCCAATTTAGTCTGACACCTTCAGCAAAACATTTAATCTGTTTATCAGTAAATTGGTACTCTCGTGGTTCCCTTTGGAACAGGATGAATGAGAGAATCCAGTCTAATTCCCAAGAAACTGCTTTTGAAAAGAAAAGTATACAAATTATTAATGTGTGCATATCAATGTATGAAGATTCTGTTTTGACAGAATCCTTAAGGAAACTACAGTCTACCTTTATATGAAAAATTAGCAGGAAATACCTCTCTCTATTCTTGTCCATAATGAAGAGGAAGTGCTTCCATGGAATAAAGTTAAAATACAGAATACTCATGAGGGAAGTGCATCCTTTTGCTATTTATGTAATGAGTTAATTTTTTAAAGAACATGGATAAAAGAGTAATAGCTTAGAACTATCTGGGCACCTAAGTCTTTGAGCCCTTTAGGGTCTTGACACCTAAAGAAAAGGGGGAGGGGAGTACTCTTGTCTCTAAGGCTTTGAAAGTGGCCTTCCTTGAGGCATTAGGGAAGCTCTGGGGGCCCCAGGAGCTAAAGGACTGAGATGCCTGGAGCATGAGTCTGTTAGCATGAACAAAAAGATAGGGGGAAAAAATGGCTGGTAAGTAATTTTGCTATTTCATTTTGTGCAAAGGAGAAAGCAAAACCTGCAATATTTAATGAGCCAAAACACAAATTGTGACATGGATGTGAATGCAGGCTGACCTCTTCTCAGGAACATTCCTGAGCCTGAATAAAGCACTCAGTGTTGAGGCTAATGTACATTAGCATGCATTTTAAACCATGGTGACCCTTTTGTTTCTCTGCTAGGCGAAGATGAGGATGAATTTGAGAATTTTATGCTGCCTCTTACAGTCTCTTTTGAAACAGTATTACAGATATTCAACAATAACTTTAAACAAGCAGCAGCAAAGGTGAGTTTGTTTCCAGACATGAGGAAAGACAAGCTTGTTCTTTCTAGAATTTCTTAATTCCAGAGGTGGTTTATGCATCTGTATGTTGTAGGCTTTTCAGGCCTGCACTCCAATTCCATGTGCCTTGAGTTGTAGTTTTCTAGTTTCTTAGACAAATGAACTTTGAAGTCAGAGAGTGGTTTTGGACAATCAGTTCATGATTAGGTGGTACAGATTTTTCTCCAGTGGAAGTTACCATCTGTAATAGGGCACACCATTCTAAACATCGCTATTCCCATCTACCCTGCACTGTGCATTTCAGCATATCTGTATGGAGAAATGCACACATGCTAAAACCCTACATCGCTAAATATTTTTTTAAACAAGAATTTATATAAATCAAGACTTTATTAAATGGCTAGGCATATATGTATAAATAGGAGCTGGTCTTGAAGTATTGCATTCTTAAACTGAACAAAGTGATTAGGATAACTGATAGCTAAATAAGGTTTTTATGTGCCTGTGGGAGCCATATGAGGATTGATTTGACAAGTCAGTTCAGCTGTGGCAACAGTCATAATATCTAAGACAACATTATGTTTTATTAGTAAAATCCTTAAGTGTAGCAAGCTGTTTGTGACAAAACAGCCCCATATTTTAACATGGGGGATGGGAAGCATAAGCTTTCCTAAATAGAAATAATATCTCCTGAAATTATTTTGTATCAAGGCCATATTAAATAGATTCACACTGATTATTATTTTTAAAAGATTTCTAAGTGCACTCCAGAGAACATAGGCACCTTTGCTGGTGATACCCAATGTTATGTTATTTGAAATGGGTTGAACTATTCACTACCTTTAGCATCACTCCTTTTCTCACACACATGCATGCACACACACACACACACACACACACACACACACACATAGTATGAAGCCAAACTGAAAAACAAAATGGCCTTTCACAATATTTGTGTAACTCTGTCAGAAGAAAGAAATGTTTATTAAGATCTCATGGTCTTGAAAATTTTAAAAGCAAATAGACTCTTAAATTTTTCTTTGTGTTTATATGGTCTTGCTGAATCTTTTCAATTTTCAGTCAGATTAACTATATTTTTAGATGTTTTCCAAATACTTCTGACCAATAAAATCTTTGCAGCTTTAAAGTGGCCATTGCTGCCTCTTATCAAAAAGAATCAGTGAGGTTGAAAACTGCCATCTTTATAAAAATTACATTTGTCTCATTTGAAGATTTCATTATATTGCAAGCCTGTTTGGATGTAATTCCATCTAGTTTGATAGAAACCATCTTCCTAGAGTCATTTTTAATGGAGTTCCAGTGATATATCCCTAAACCAGCAAGTTCTTAACGACCCTGGAAAGTGACTGCTTGATTACACTTTAACGGTATTTGCAAATAAAATCACAAGTAATTAAGGGGAAATCTCCAGGCTTTTGAGCAAGTTTGATGCATGATAACTGCCTGATTCAGCTTCATCTAGAGTAATGCTGTGTAGGCAACAGCTACTGAGATCAATAGCAACGTAATGATAGTGGCAGAATTAAGTGAGTAACCTGAGAACTGTGCCTCAGAATGCATGCAGCTGCCACGAACCAAGGCCACACAGTGCACTCTGTGCTTCCGTCCTAAATGTTCATCAAAAGACGCCCTGCAGGAAAATGGAGTTAGATGCTCTTTATTGCTGATCGTGTCTCTTGCCACATTTATCAGGGAAATTGGATTAGCAGTTGGCAGCTGCAGGTAGACAAGATTCTGCAGTGATTAAATATGCAGCTTGGCTGCATTTGTTGTGACAGACCTTTAGTAAATTCTACTGTAAGCACCATCTGTCTAATTTGTATAAAGAAAACTTGGTGCTTTAAGCTACTGAGAAAGAACTAAATCTGTTGCTTTATCATAAACAAAACTTTTGCACTAAATGCTTTTAAATGTAATTTATTAGGTTAAGGCTATTTTTCTATCATGATGAATAAATAATACATGCAAAAGTGCTTTCAGGTACTTCATTTTGCAAGTACTAGAGATAAAAACAGCTCTGTTTTGTTCTTCAATAAAGTATTTAGTATTCCAATCCACAGGAGGTGGTGCTGTTAAAATATCTCTATGAAAATGCTGCAGGACTGCCAAATTCATTTAATTTGGAAACCTTACCAGGATCTCCTAACTCTCTATTTGTAAATATTTTTCAAGTGCAGATATCAGAGATTGAACTTAAACATTAAGGACCTGGGTTGCCAAATTGCAATATTATGAGGAGAAGAGATGCGGCAAAACTCTTTAAATTTATAGCATTTTTTTTTTATTTAGTCTCATTAAATTAACGTGAATGTTGAATTCTTGTCCGGAGTTTTTCTCTCTCCAAAGTCAAGGAGAAAGAAAATAGAATAACCAATCCTGGTTCTGGAGTACTACTTCAAAATCTATGCTTCCCCATATCATTTTATCCACCGGAAAACACTGTGTGCTGTTCCCTGACTCCTGCATCATTTTCGATTTGGCCATGACATCATGGGTTTTAGGGAAAATGAATGAAAACTTCTCAGAGGAAGAGGAGCAGTTAAATAGGAACCTGCTATCTTTAGTCCCTTCATAAAAACTCCACAATGCTAAATTATTTAAAATCCTTGATTTTCAGCATGCGCACATTAAAAGTTTTCGCACTAAGTGCCAAATGTTGCAAACAGCACTTTAACAGAATGATTTTGCTTTGATCCCTGTAGCAGTTCCTGAATAATTTATCACAGGTTATTGCCTTAATTCTGGAGAGGGATAGAGCAATAAAGGCAGATGAAAACACTCCAGTTGAAACACCTTGGGGCCTGCTCATTCCTCTGACACGGCTCTTTTGTTGGAACTATTTAGAGGTTATTAAGATGTGTCTCCAGAATTAAGAGTATGCTGTAAGGATGAAGACAGCCATCTTAATTCTAAAGACAAAGCACAATGACCCTTCACCTTCCTTTTCTTTGTTGTTATTATATAGTAGAATTATGAGGATAATATTATAGCTGCCCCAGTAGTGCCACTACAGTAAAGGGTCTGTCAGACTTCCCATTAGAAACCCTGTTTGGGGGGTCAGGGTGGAAGGAGCTGCGTTTCAGCTGTTTCCCAGCCCATCCGTCTCACACTTGGCACACAGACAACTGTTCACCATGCAGCGGACTGAATCTCTCAGCAGTTTCTCCTTGAACTGTCCTAAAAGGAATCCACATTAGATAGCCAAAACTACCCCACTCCTCAAAACAGCCTCACCTAAAATATAAGAGCCTGTCACTTTTAGATCAGTGATGGTAAACTGTGGGTCCCTGAAAATTCAGTCAGATCGTCATTTGCTCTCAGATTATTTGGTAGCCTAGTTAAGCCCCTAGTTAAGGCTTCCTCTGTCTCATGCCAAAGCTGGGTATTAAGAAAATTTTCTTTCATCATTGTTTCTGTTTTTGTTTAGATAATTACAGTATTCTCTACTGCTCTGAGAGGAATACGATTGTTTGAAAATGATAAATCTGTTTCTTATTCATGTTAACTTTTGTGTTCAAGTGACTATTTAAAACTAACAGTTATGCTTTCTCTACTCTGAAGTAACATTTTCTCAAAGTAAAACATTGATGTAATTTCATGGCCACATTTTACTGTATTAAGAAGACTATAGATTTTGTTAATTGGAGCATTTGTATTAACTTCCCTTTAAGGTAGAAAAATTATGATCAAATAAAAATTAACCTTTTGTATAATTTATGAAAAGCCCTTTGTATTAGGTATAAAGAAAGTAAAATTCATGGTTCTCGTACCCTAATCTAGAGTTGAATGGTGGACGTCTTATATGTATGTGGAAGCTTAAAATTACTTGAAGAGTAGCCTGTACATAGTAAGGACAGAACAAAAAGTACTTTAATAAATGACAAAACCAAATGCAGATTTCATAGGTTTGCATAGACGACAGCCAGAATAGCAGTCATTCAAAGAATGCTTCTTAGAAGACAGACTTTGTTCTGGAGGCTCTAAGAAACGTAGAAAGCTGAGAAAAAGAAGAACCATTTCAGATGGTGAAAATAAGACTGCATGGTAACCAGTTGTTCCTAAATGACAGGCAGCGTGAGGTAACTGCAAGCAGGCCAGTTGGTTATAGAAAAACAAGATCTGGTAATATTATGGGAGATACTGTAACCGTGTCAGTCATTGTAAACAGTAGACCTCGAAATTCAGAGTTTTCAGACTCAGATCTTCAGGTACCCATCATTCTGTAAACCATTATGCAATAGTTTACAGAATAGTTTCTCCCTGTCTCACAAACAATATCCAATTATGTTGAGTCACATTTTAGGTAGGATGAGCTATCTGTCTTGATTGCTAACTACTGTTTGCTATTTTAAACTTTCCAAAAAGCAGAACACAAGGTTAGATTACTAGACCTCAAAACAGCCTCACTGAAAATTCAGGAGCCTGTCACTTTTTAGATCGGTGACAGTAAACTGTGGCTCCCCTAAAATTCAGTCAGTAATTAAGATGGTTGGAATTTACTTCCTTCTTGATAACTTAAGCTTCTTAGTAAAGAAGTTTTCATTTATTCCCCCCCCAAAAAATATGATAAATAGTTTAGAGGGCATTTTCTGGCAGAATATTTCTACTGAAAACTATATTCAGAAGTCATAGTTGCATACCTCAACTATCCTATGTCCTTGTTGGGCAATCATGTTTATTTGTGCTTTGTTCTGACATTCTAGGGTCTGTTTATAGGTTTTCCTTTTCTCTCCTGAAGCATCATCCTAAGGACAGCTTAATTAAGAGTCCAGAGTATGAGTCCGATCTTTTTGATTCGTGTCAAGGGAGTTTTTACCCCTTTTCCCTTCTAAAACAATTTATGCATCACTTACATTAAGTGCAAGACTTTTGCTAGGCAGTTTTGCAAACAAATTTATTCCTCATAGTGGGTCTGTGGAATGGACATTATTTAATACCCCTGTTCATAGGTAAGAAAACTGAAACTGATAGATTGTCTTGCCTTTATAAGGTAAGTAAAGGAAGGGTTCAAATTCAAATGCCAGAGCATTTCAAAGGTAGAGTAAATTGTATAGCAGGGCTGATTTTATGCAAGCTGATTTATTGAAATTGCTGTTACTAAATAATGTCTAGTCTCTGTATCTCTTCTGTAAATTATTAATCCTGGTCTTTTTTTCTAATTTGGAAGTATTCAGAAGCAAACCATGTTGAGTCTAAATGTTTCTGGGCAGCTAAAATTATGATTTTGCTTCATTTATATGGAGTTGGTCATCAGATTTGTGATGGTCTGTTTATTTAAAGTCTATGGTTTTCTGTGGAAAAGGATCTGAGCGAGACATTTTAACTAATGAATCAAAATCAGATATGTGGTCATTATTGCCTGATTATTACTCCATCTGCTCTGCGCTAACGTGAAAATCAATTACTGTGTCTCTTTCCCACTGACAGCGTATGTTGATCGGCCTGGCAAGAGATCTTCGAGGGATTGCCTTTGCACTGAACACAAAGACCAGCTACACCATGCTGTTTGACTGGATGTATCCTTATTACACTGTGACAATACCAGCTCTGTGCACAGAGGGATGCCAGGCCCCTTTCTTTCGTTTAATAGTGTGGCACAGTAGGGAAGAGGAAACAAAGCTAAATGAACTAATGTGTAATCAGCTAAAAATTACAGCACAGTGGCAGCGGTACAGATAACTGAGCACAGCATTTGGAGACCCGGCTCAGAGAGGTCACTGTTTTTGGTGCCATTAAACATTGACAGCTTAAAAATCACTCCCCCCAAATGATTGTTTATGATGAGGTTGCAGGCATAAACTAGCTAATATCTTTACTTGAGATCAATGATTCATACCATTTACTATTTTTGATGAGATTTGAATATCTGTTCCATTTCAATTATCAGGGCTGAGAAGCTTACTTATCTCTTTGAGACTTAACTTGTAATGCTACAGTTTATCATTATGATAAATTAACGAGCATGAAAAAGGGGCAAATAAAAGGTCAGAATTTGTCATTTGGTATAAAATTTGAGTTTACCATTACTAAACCTTAGTGTAGATAGAAAAGTCCCTTTACAGAAATGTCTTGCCACGTAAGAATGAAAAGAGCATGGATTTTGATGTGAGATGATACTTAAGTCCCAGCTCTTCATTTACTGTATAAACCTCAGCAAGTCATCCTGCCTTTCTGAAGCTTGATTTAATCATCAAAAAAAAGGAGACAATCCAGGATCCTGGCTTACTGTGACCATTAAAATAGGTAATGCATTCTGTCTGCTGTCTGACACATGTGCAGTGGCCACAAACATTTATTAACATTTTAATAGTACTATATGAATCATCTTTGATCCTAATGAGAAATGACCATTTGTATTAGTCATTGAAATGTGAGTGATAGTTTCATGCCATTTATACATTAAACCAGAGCACAAGAAAATTTAACTTTAAAGCTAATTTGTATTTTTTGCTTTGTGCCTTTTTTGAGACAGAGTCTCATGTAGCCCAGATTGTCCTCAGACTTGCTATAACCAAGGATGGCCTTAATCCCTTGATCCTCCTGACCCAGCCACCCAAGTACTGGGATTACAGGCATTTGCCACCATGCACAGTGGCATTTACTTCTAAGATAGATTAATTCTCACTCATTTTATTTAAACCTTTCTTATCCAAACTTCCTTTATATATTGCAGAAGTAACTTTTTTAAATTTTTATTTAATATTTTTATTTTGTGTATATGCCTGTATTGCCTGCATGTAAGAAAGTGCACCCATGTTGTGCAATGCCCACGGAGATCAGAAGAGGCTGTCAGATCCCCTGGGACTGGAGTTACAAACAGTTGTTAGCTGCCATGTGGGTGCTGAGATTCGAACCCAGGTCTCCTCCAAGAACAACCAGTGTTCTTAACCGCCGAGCCATCTCTCCAGCCCCTGCAAAAGTAACTTTTAAAAGCAGCCTTCAGTTACTATGCCACAGTTGTGGTCCAAAAGATAACAGATGATCTAAGCATGTTTTATGGAGAACTCTACATATTATGAAAACTTTTAAACACTGACATGGTTTTTAGTTGCTGTGGAAACCTACTTCATCCGATTTAGGTGCTTAGAAATCAGTCCAATAAGATTTTTCCGTGACCCTGAAGAATCACTGATACGCTTTATATAAGTGGATAATGCTTGTGTACAGAGGCCATAAATTTAAACATAGCAAGTCTTAAATTCCTGTATGAAGGATAAACTGAATTACATATGACCTTTTTATTTCTCTAAACAACCACTCTCAAAGTCAAAACTTTCATTTACTTAGAAAATCATAAAAACCTACTTTTGGCACTTAAAATTGATGCTTCTTTTGAAACAAAATTATAAATGTAGGATGTCCAACAATTAATATTTCATGTTTTCTTCTTCAGTTTTAACCAAGAGTCAAGGTCAGAAACTTTGCCCTGAGTGTCAAAAAATAAAATCTGTTTTCCATTTTGGTGGGGAGGTGAAATAATACTTTTGTCCAGCAGATGGCAGAAAGTAGTAAATGGAAAAATCTTGGGACTTGGTGTTTTGTTTTGAAGTAGAAACCATTGTCTCCTCCGTTTGGCCATAGATATTGAAATTATTGGGAGTGGGCCAAAGGGTGAAGTGTCAGTTACGTAGGAACCTGAGCTAGATTGCCGAATGCAGTGGCTTGGTACTGGCCTTGCTTATAATAATTGAGTTTCAGTAGCAAATCAGCTTCCTTGGGAAAAGGCCAAAGGCTTTTCATAATTGTATTGACAACAAAATGAATATGATAAATGGTGTTCATTCAGTTGAGACAAGATTTATAGTTTTCCTTTGGGCAAGGGATGAAGAGCAAATATTTATAATAATAGTAAAATTTGTTTAAAAGTTACATTATTTGATCATTCAAAAAGCTTTATTAAAATATTTTGAAATACTTTTAACAGTTTCAGGTGATAAAGTACAGATTCTTTCCAAAGTATTCAAGTAATGCAAAAATGAATAAGTATATGATTAAAAAAAAAACACAGATATGAAAGTCATTTATTCTTCCTGAAATATTGATATGTCAAACCGTCAGTGATGATTCCCATATTACTGCTGGGGAAAGTTTATTTGCCTTTTATCCACATAAATGTGTGTTCTTTAATTTGTTATACAATCCTTAGCTTGCAGAAGAAACATTCGTGTAAGAGCACATGTCATCTTAAAGTCAAAACGCATTTTATTTGTGGTGATTGCTTGATAAAATGCTATTTTAGTGGTTAGCTATTTAATTCAAAAACATTTCTATAAACACTGACTGCATTAACTGCTCCATAAACTACATTGCTCATCATTCTGTCCTTCCAAAACTAAATTGCCTGAAACTACAGAGCAGCCATCTTGATAAATTTTTGCATGACTACAGAGTTCAGCAAGAATCATTGTCCCCGAAGTGAGACCGCAGCAGTAGAAAGCTCCTCTCCTTGCGCGCATTTCAACACCATCTCTAAACTAAGATATCAAAAGTCCAGAGGGAGGCTGAAAACTAAAGCAAAATGAATGTTATACTTCCTCACACTTTTTTGTTGTTTTTGTTTTTTAAGACAGTCTTCCTGTAGCACCGGCTGGCCTGTAACTCACTATGTAGATCACGCTGACCACTGAGATACACCTGCCTCTGCCTCCTGAGGGCTGGAATTAAAGGTGTGCGCCATGTCTGGCGTCCTCCTACTCTTAATCACCATGTTGTGATCACAGAGTCTGTTCAGTGCTATTTGTTAATGTATATAAACATGCTATCCACAGACAAAGCATGACAATGAGCTATAAAAAGAGCAGGAAACTTTTGCTAGATTCCAGTTCTGGTTTTACCACTTAACAACCTGTGAGTCTTGGGTGAGTTATTTTGAATCTCAAAATCACAATTTTACTTCTATAAAACAGGGCCAGTAATACCCATTTCATAGTTTGGTTGTAAGAACTGTTGGGATTATGTGATGATATAAAGATCCTAGTACAACATCTGGCACAAAATAAATATTCCAGGCAAAGGAGTCAAACTTGCTCAATTATTCAACAAAGTAGGCTTCCTTAGTCCAGTGTGCTTCCCTTTCTTGAAGGGTATAGGTTACTGAAACACAAATCTTACTCCTAAATAAACTTTTAGGTCAAAAGACTCATCTACATAAATGACTTACAGTAGCATATAGAAATATGCAAATGCAATAACAGAAACACAAACAAGAAAGTGATTACATTATCTGGTTGATAAGGAATGAGTCTGTAAAGGTGGAAATACTGCCTGAATCTTGCTCAGTGAGTAGGACTGGACTGTGTGGAGCTAGGAAGAGTCAAGTTTTCAGTTGCTTATCAGTCTAAGAGGGAAGTAATAAAAGAATGTAAGAGAATGGAAGTATCCTCTGACCACTGTGCTGGCAAGCTATGGTAACACACACACACACACACACACACACACACACACACTTGCACTCATCAAGGAGTCGAGGGGGGAGTCAGTTACCCCTCCCACCCAATCAGTCAACCTTAGCTGCACGTGGTGGGGAGGTGGGGTGCTAAGGGCTAATGATTTATAAGCCAAGGATGCCATGAGGCACTTCTCTTGCCATTTTGTGCAGCAGTCAGGAAGTCACAACATCTATATTTGAGTATGAACTTTCCAGTGCAGCCATAAATAGGAGGGCACCCACTCTTCTGTAAATAAATCCCCACCCTATGTTCTAGTTAGGATTTTAAAAAAAAAAAGAACAGAGCTAATGGAAACCTTCATTATTCCACCAAAGTTGACCCCATGTTGGCAAATCCTTTGGTCTTTGATTCCTTTCTTTTTTTTTTTTTTTTTTGTTCTTTTTGAGACAGGGTCTCCCTGTGGCCCCAGCTGGCCTGAGCTCTCTGAGTAGACTGGGCTGGCCTCAGACTCACAGAGATCTGCCAGGCTGTGCCTCCCAAGTGCTGGGATTGAGGATGTGTGCCACTGTGCCTGGCTTTGGTCTTTGATTTCTTATCCCTACTTTTCCACCCTTAAACTTCATTGTGTGTGTGTGTGTGTGTGTGTGTGTGTGTGTGTGTGTGTATTATGTAGCCTACTTCAAGTTACTTCTAGAAAAAAAGTGATAAAAATTGCCTCTCTTGGGAGTAATAAAAATATTCTTTAAAACAAAAAAGAGGAGAGTGATAAAGATGTTTCATTACCGATACCGCTTACTTTATACTTAAAAACAGATTGTCTGAAACCCTTTAGTATGACACCATAAAATGTAGATCCTTATACTAAAGCAGCATGAAGCCTATAGAATAGATTTTGATGGTTTTGATTGACTAATGTAATCAGAAGTATTTCTCAAGAAGAAAGTAATTGGCAATATATGTGAAATAATTTTAAATAGGAAAGAAACTAAGCCTGAAAGTCATGGTTCAGCAAGCATTTTTTTAAATGTACGTTTTGTGCACAACAAGTATAAGAATAAATTATTCCTCTTCAGAAGCTTAAAACCAAGTAACATGCCCAAAACAACAATAAACAACTAAATGCATAGCCTAGCCAAGATAATATAAAGGACCATATTGATAGGTAAAAACCGGGATAGAGTTTATTAGTAGAGGAAAAGTACACGGGACAGTTCCCTTCGGGGAGAAGCTGTCCCTCCCCAAGTTGTTGGCTGGGGGTCTTTTATAGGGGGCTTTGGGGGAAGTGGAAGGTGGGAAAATATATTTTAGAAAAGTTGGGCAGGGAGAGAGACAGAGAGCCCAGGGCTTATCAGGAGAGAGTAGCCTCTATCAAACTGTCCCCTTCATTCCTCTTCCATCAGCCAGGATCTGGGTCAAAGGTGTAAAGAGTCTATTTATCCTTTAAGATCATCAAAGAGGAAGCATGCTGTGCTGAAGCAGCTCCTTGTAGTAATTGGGTCTCTGGTCAAAAGGTGGAGTCTGTGTATCTTGTTTTCCAAGATCAGGATGCTCATTAGTTCAGTTCCTACATTCTCAGGGGCCCTACTGCATTGGGGAGGGAGTGGGTGTAGGTCCGAACCCTAACACATATGAACATGTGAGGAGACTGGTGTTTTTGGACAAAATGGGGGAGGTTTCCCAGGAGCATCACAAGTTGTACTAAAAAATAAAAGTTGTACTAAGCTTGAAAGATGGATGCCAGATAGGAGAGGGAAAGATGGATGCCAGACAGGAGAGCACATTTGCCTTCATGAATGAAAGTGTGGGTGTTTGCATATTCATGAAGTGCCTTTAAAGTAACCTCTGAACTCTTTTCTCTACAACCGTAGCTTTTCTCTACAACCATATCCTCAAACCCTTATTTCCTAATAGTTTTAATGAAAACATACTGCCTTCTAATATATTATGATGTTTTATTACATGCATTTTCTTTTTTTTTTCTTTCATTTTTATGTGTATGCGTGTGTTGCCTGCATGTAGGTAAGTGCACCCATGTCATGAAATGCCCACAGAGGACAGAAGAGGCTGTTGGATCCCTTGGAACTGGAGTTACAGACAGTTGTTAGCTGCCATATGGGTGCTGGGATTCAAACCCAGGTCTTCTGCAAGAACAGCCAATGTTCTTAACCACTGAGCCATCTCTCGAGCTCCTACATGCAGTCTCTTTGTATGTACATGTGCTTATACAACAACATTCATGTGAAGGTTAGAAGACAGTTGGTGGGAGTAGATTCTCTCCCTCTATCATGTGGGTCCTGGAGCTCAAACTCAGGTTGTCGGGATTGGCAGCAAACACCTTTTACCCACTGACCCATCTTGCAAGCCCCTTTTTAAATTCATTTTTTAATATTATTACATATGATGCTTTTTCTACTGTTAAATCCCAGAAGGGAAAAAAGAGGGGGTAAGACGGTTCATCATTACTGCTTGCTTGTGGTCCTCCACATGGAAACTACTAATAATTGCTGGATGGATATGAATGGATGGCAGGAAATCGGACACTTGCCACTTTTTTCATGTTTGGCACCCTATAAGAAAAGGTTATCATCAGTGCCTTTGATTTCATTTATCTAATGTGGACCTTTGGAATTCGTTGAGAAAATCTCAGTGAAAGAAACTGGCTCCATGCTTCATCTACCTAAGGGTTCCCATTCTCTTCCTCCTACTCATATATAGGTAGTCCTCACAAGGACACTGGGAAATTAAACTTGGGTTTTGATTCTCACCCTGTAATCTGAGCCTGGCACTCTCACTCTGAAGCCCTTTTAACCTCTCTGCTTAGTAGACCTCTGCTCCACTTTCCAATAATCACTCATTTTCTCTGTGGCAGTCACCTCTGTCAGAAGCATATTAGAATTGTCACTACTCTCATTCCACACAGAAAAGGGAGCATCCCCTCATATCCCCTGGTCTTATTCCAGTGTGAATGCAGTGTGCTCTGAAAATATCATGGTGCTCTGTCTTTAGAAGAATTTGCAAAGTGGACTGTGTGGGACTCTGCTAGTCTTAGGTTCTGAGATTCATTTCTGTTTCCTGATGAGCCTTTCTGGTGCTTCCCTGCTAATGAGCTCAGAGTTTGTGCTCAGTAAGCTCTTTAGAACTCAGCAACCCTCATGTGCCTGCCACTCTGATGTAGTATGAGCTCCCAGAGCATAAAAGGCTTGTCTCCAGACCCCTGGACCTAACACAGTTTAGCAGCTTTCCCAGTCCTTAGAAAGAGCAAAATAGTAAACTGACAGTCCAAAATAAAGTTAGCAATCAACTTTGTTAGTTTTTTTCTTCTTCTTTCATTTATTTATTTTTATGGGGCCTCTGGGTGCTCTAACATTCCCCCCTCTGAAGAAGTAACCCTAAAATCTTTAAAGGATTAGATAAAAACTCCCAAATACTTTTGACATTTTTGGCCTTTTGAACAGAGTATGTTGCTAACAGGCCCAAGGACATTTTGACGTTTAGCCAAGAAACTGGCTACTTTTCTTCGGGTTTTTTTTTTAACCTAACTGCCTAGCCAATTCCTACCTCCTATTCTTATCATGCCATCCTCTGAAGGGGTTACCCAAATTGCCAACTAGGGAATAGGGATGTAGACCACTCTGGCTTCTTCCATGCTGAACAGGGACGCAGGGTGAGGCAATTGGAGTACCCCTTCAGTGGGTCTATCTAAAAGACTCCCAAATTGCATAGCTCTTATCTCTAGGGGGAAAAGAAAATCCTTGAATCGTGAATAGGAGATGTGAAGGAGAAGTAAAGGCAAGAGTAATTAGCATTACAAGTTC
>NW_008353596.1:1335352-1350021 GCF_000622305.1 Nannospalax galili
TATGGCTGTTAAACACCCAATAAGGTTAGTTCCACCAGTCTGGTACTTTTAATTAACATGTGCTGCATAGATAAGGCTTGTTAAAGAACCAAATATTCTCAGATAAACATTGACTAGATTTATATTTTCTTTAAATTAGTTGACTAAACTATGACCATAGAAATTTTAAGATTATGTGTATATTATTTTTTTTCATCCTTTATATATAACAAACCTAAACAGACCTTTTATGCACTTATATTGGCACACACATCATAGAGTATGTGTAGAAGTCAGAGGACAGCTTGTAGGGAACGGTTGTCTGCTTTCATCATGTAGAGTCCAGTGACTTTAAATTAGTTGACTAAACTATGACCATAGAAATTTTAAGATTATGTGTATATTATTTTTTTTCATCCTTTATATATAACAAACCTAAACAGACCTTTTATGCACTTATATTGGCACACACATCATAGAGTATGTGTAGAAGTCAGAGGACAGCTTGTAGGGAACGGTTGTCTGCTTTCATCATGTAGAGTCCAGTGATCAAACTCAGGTAGTCAGGCCTTGGCATGAAGCACCTTTACCCACTAAGCCATCTCACCAGCCTTAGTTTTATTTTTATCATTTCATACAACTAACTTCTCACCCATGAATATCTTCTTTATCCCCTGCTTTATTTTCCTTTGTAAAACTTTCTAATATATGCTTATTTTACTTCCATGAGGGCGGGAATTTTCATAAGGTTTTATTCACCAGTGCCTCTGGGGACTCTAAAACAGTGCTTTTGAAGAGAAATACTGCAGTAAATACAACCTTAGCATAATACCTGTAGAGGGGCAAATGATTACTGTTCCACTTGTGGGGAACACACCACTCTCCAGGCTTGGGGTGGCTTATTTCCACTGAGCATTATATAAATGGTATCTTAAAGCCCAAAGTTAAATGCACGGTTTAAATAATCAAAAGATGGTTCTAATGGCATGGGCTCTATCCCATTTGTAGGTTAGCAGGTTTACAATAACAAATATTTGGGTTGTGCCGGGCCTGTACATTCAGTAAGTGCTTGGTTTTTGTCCTCATAGAGCTTGGAATAGATAGACAAGTGTTGTGATATGCTAGTACAGCCATACATAGGAGTCAGTTAACCAGGGGTGGTGTAGGGTGTGTATGTGGTGTTGGGAAAGTCTTTCTGGAATCATTGACACCTATATTGGAATCTGAGGGACAAGTAGCCTTTGGTAGGAAGATGATAGGAAGCACAGGTCTGTGCTCTAGTAGGACAGGCAGATAATATAAGCACCCAACCATGTCTCACAGAGAGATGTAGTCAAAAGTACTCATTGAACATAGATGAGCAAGAGATTTGGTGCCTTTTGGCCTGATAGCGAAAATATCCTAGAGGGATGAAACTTGAACTAAGTACTGAAAGGCAGAAGATTAGGTAGAAGGAAACAGTGCATAGAGAAATGGAGACAAGAGTTGGAATCCAGTGGTTTCCAGGGAGTTAGGAATAGCCAAATAGTGCATAGAGCAGAAATGCTAAGAGAAGAGGTTAGAGGCTGGCAGGGGTCATACTGTAAAGGGCCTTGTATGCCATGCTGAGGGATTTGATGAAGAGAGAAGTTTTTTACCTTGGAGCATTCTGTAACACCACACAGAAAGGAGCACCATAGTGATCCAGTTCAGCACATTCATCTAAAATAAAGAGATGAGGACATCAGGATTAGAAAAAGAAACAGAAAGTGTGATTTTCCTGCTCTGGTTTGAGGTTTTAGTCTTATCCTTATGTCTCCATTTGGCAGGGAAGAGGCCAGTTGTGGGTTGAAGGCCAGCAGAGCTGAGTCAGCTTTTCAGATTGTGATGGTCCCTGACATAGGCTTATCAGAGGGGTACACCCCTTCCTTTTAATAAGAATGTTCAAATTTTAAAATTTTTAAAATAAAATTTTAAAAATAAAAGTATCTTAGTGTTTACAAACAACTACAGCACATAGAAGTATTCAAAAAATGAAGAAAGACCTTGATTTAATTTTTTTAAATACTTCTGTGTGCTGAAGTTGTTTTGTAAATACTAATAAGCCAAAATTTTTTTTTACTTAAAGAGAAAGAAAATTTCTTCTTGTGTGTACACTGCGCTACCTTTTGGCAACAGCGATCTTGAGTAGATTAGTTGTAACCCAGAACTTTTATCCCAGATGTGTCTTGGAGCTATTGTATACCAAAACAGAGACATCTACAACTTAAAGAAAAAAAAAAGACAGATGTAGGTAATCTTGAAGCTGGAATGCGTACATAAGATTTACTGGCACTTCTCCCTCCTTCGTGAATTTTTTTTAATTTCATAATAGTCTTTTTCTCAGTATAATGCTCACAGAAACCGCAATAATAATGACTCAAATATATTGTCATTCCTCTTTGTCTAAATTTACTTTCCTTCCCTATAAGATAAAGCATAATTCTTTATTACTTAACATGATACTTAAAAGTATATCTCCCATTTATACATACTAGGAATAGATCAGTTTAACTTATGGGTACAAATAAGCACACTGATTGTAGCTCCCCTAAAGTATAGCTGCACAGATTAGAAAGAGTGGTTTATAAAGTTCCCATTGTGCACTAAATGTAGAAGAAATGTATATTTCCATTTTTTGTTTTTAAATGCCATTAATTTTCAACAATTTGTTGTTGCTTTTGCCATGCTGGGGATGGAGCCCAGAGTTAAGCGTGCTAGGCAGGTTCTCTGCCATGGAGCTACATTCCCAGCTCTTAGCCCTTACCTTAATTTCTTTAACAAGCTTTATGAAAGGTATCCAACATATCTTCCAGTGCTTCAGAGGGCTGTGGAACGATGGTATGGAGAACCGGCATGTACTACTCCCATTCTGAAACTTATGGCAGAACTGATGCACAACAGGTAAGGAATGTGACTGAGAATAGACTAACAGGCTGCTCTTGCCCACAATCTTCAGGGCTCAAACTCCTGCCTACTGTGAGTATCTTCAAGGCTTAGCCCAGCCCAGGAAGATAATTGGTGAAAACAACAGAGACATCAGCTAGAGAGGATGGGGGGTGGGCATGGGACAGGGGACGATGGATGACACACAGGGACACACGCACCAGTTACAGAATTACAGTGTACTTATGTGTATATAAGACTGAAAAAGAGAAAGGAAGAAGGCATACTTCTCATATAGAAATTTGGGGAAATGGAAAACGTTGAAAGACTAATTTAAATGATATTATTTAAATAATAGTTTAAAGCCACTATTATTTAAAATATTCAGTCACGAAATAGAGGGAAAGGGCAGCTATTTTAACACTTTGACTGCTTAAACTACAATTTTATAGAATTTAAAATGAGAACAGAAATTTAGCCATCTCTGACTTGAAATGTTTCACTTGGTGAATAAGGAAACTGAGTGCCAGAGCAGCCCATGAGCACGTAGTTGTTTGTCTGTGTTCACTCAGTGCTCATCCTTGTGGTACTGGCTGCATACATTTGGAAGATACACTCAGTTTTCTCTAAAATTGGAACCACAACACTTCAGAAATTGCCTAGTTGACCTTATAATTTGTGCAGAGCAGCAGGGATTCAAATGCTCTGCATATAAATATTAACAAAGATGTGGCAAGTTAATTGTATTTACCTCTTTAAAATATGTCATTGTGGATGTGGCTTAGCACCAAATTACCTGTCACTTAGCCATCTTGTTTCATCAGTCTTTGTAAAGAGCATGCTGAAGGGAAGATAACCAGACAGGGAAGGAAGATGACTTGCAGCTCAGTGCTATATCTCTGTTGCTGAATTCACAGCAGTAATTTAAATTTTTTTATTCATAAATAAGAGGTGGAGAAAGGCTTGCCAAAGAAATGTGAGTATTGTTTTTTATGAAACCTCTTGATTTTTAAGAAAGCGTTCTCATAGGTACCTTAAATATTCAGGGAAATTTAGAGATTTTCTTCATTAAATATTGTTGTTAATCAGACATGTGATATATATTACGGGAATAACATTTAATACAAAAGGAAAAAGTGTATGTTATAAAGCATTTTATGTCTGTCATAGCAGGTAATTTATATCCAAGTGACCAAGGATTACCATGTAAAAATCTGTTATTTCATGAAATGTTATTTGTATATTTCTTTAGAATCTAATATGAATTATCTGATGTGATTTATGTGTGTGCAGTTCTTTTTCCTAATCAGGAATTATAATGCCTATTGGCATATAATTATCAAATGTTCATAACAGTATTTCTAACATTATTACACGTAATACTAAATTATTTTGTAAAAACATGAAAAACCAACAGTTCATCTAGCAAACAATACATTACCAATGCCTTTGCTTTGAGGTTTGGGGGATGGTCTTTTTTAGTTGATTGGTCCGCTGGTTTGGTTTTGGTTTTTTGCAACTCTGAAAAAAAAATACCACTATATCTTAAAAGCTTAGCAGCATGGTGTCTCAGGGCCAAGTAAAATGGGGGTTGGGATTAAAAAGCAAATATTATGTCAGAATGGCTTGTCAACCCTTCATTCTGCTCATATTGTTACTCACCTGTCAGGAACCAGAGAAAGACTATTTCTCAGAGCACTGTGGCACTTGTTTCTGATTTAGTTAAGCTTTGTGCAGTAGAAACTATGATCTGTAATGTAATGTGTTTGAAATATACTCAAAGTATGAGATGATTCATTACACATTTGCACATTATTAAAGGAGCCTACATTTTCTGTCACTTCAGAATTTGTTTTAAAAATGGGGATCAGACTGTGAGAGATGTCAAATGTATAACTATATCTCTATGTAAGTGTCTATGTAAACTTACATACCCTGGTGTTTATTTTTATTTTTAAAATCAAAAGGTTTTAATTATTATCCACCAGCCACTTTACATGAAAGGAGAAGAGGTAAAATATCTGTGCTGTAAAATGTCAGGATATTATTCTGATAAATTAGAAAATGAACCCTTTGAATCAGCGAATACTGATCTTAGTTGTCCTTTATAGGGAGGAAATTTTTGTCAGTAATTTATCAATAGCTGTAGGGTTAGAGTGGCACTTTAAAGGATAAGTGCACTGCATTGCTTCTAATCAAAGAAAATTCCAGGCATTTAAAACCAATATTTGGTTTACTTATCTGCAGAAATAATATGATTTTTGCTATATTTCTTAGGTCGCAGCGTTTGAATTTTGATGTATCCTCTCCTAATGGAATTCTTCTCTTCAGAGAAGCAAGCAAAATGGTTTGCACTTATGGTGAATATCCTTTTCCATATTTGTCTCTACGGTATAACTTTATCTGTTTCTAGAAAGAAAGATGTTATTTTATTCTTTTGAACCTTCATATCTGTATGAACTTGTGAAGTGGGTAATGGTGCAAAAAGCAGGCAGCTTCTAACGGCGTCAGACAGGAGAAGGCAAAAAGCAGGTAGCTTCTGATGGCATCAGACAGGAGAGGATAGTGACATCCTGGCAATTTGATAAATTTCTTTGGGATAAAATTGCAGTGTCAGGGATAAAAAATATACTAGATAGACTTTTAAAAAGTTACAATATATTCAGAATTTCTCAAATTTACATCAGGGAGTTTGCTGTCTTAGAGCAGTGAATGCTAAGACCACTTTATCATTGAATGTTCAGGAAATTCCTTGTATACAGCAGTAGGTGCTTTGTTACAAGGAACTTTTGGGTACTGCACCCCTAGAAACAGGTCTGTAGTCAAGATTGTTCTAGTTAATAATAGCCAAAGACTTTAATCAATTTTGTTCTTTAACAATTTGATATGTGTTTATAATGCATTCTGGTTACACACACACACACACACACACACACACACACACACACACACTTAATTCCTGCTCACCCCTACCAACTTCCCTTCTTCCTTACAAATCTATTTCCCATATTCATTAGTTTTTATTTTATTTAGTGTCCCACAGAGTCTGTGTGAATCTGAATTTGGAACTATCTATCAGAGCCTGGTGGGCACACCAGTGGGTATGCAGCTGAACACTATGCCACTCCCTTTTCAAGAATCTATTAGTTGCTGATAAATCATCAGTAAGTGGTAGGAGCCAGTGCGCCCCTTCCTCCATCCATAGCTGACTCTTAGGAGGGTCTGACTTATGTAGGCCCAGTGCCAATAGGCACAGCTACCAGGAGTTCATGATTACAATGACCATATCACGCTTACAGGATTCACAGCCCTTCTCCCTGTCTTCCAACTCTTAACATTCTTTCTGCCCCTCTTCTGTAGTGTTCCTTGAGCCTTAAGGGGGTGGTATAGATGTCTTGCTTAGAGCGGAGCCATCAGCCATCTTTTATTCTCAACATCTTATGCAGCCATGGGTCTTTGCATTCATCTCTGTTGACTTTAAGGAGGAGCTTCCAAGATTAAGGCTAAGAATAGTCTTTGTCTGTGGGTAGAAACATAGCTGTTTAGAGAGTGGTTTAGTGTTATGTCAGTTCAGCAAAGCAACAGTATTAGGTTTCTTGCTAGGATCTAAGACCTCTTCAGTCTTGGGTTTGGACCTGGGTCATACTATTAGGTATGGATTCCCCCTTGTAGAGAAGGTCTTAAATCTCAGAAACGCTTTAAAAGTGTTCAGCATCCTTAACCAGGGAAATGCAAATTAAAACTACTTTAGGATTCCATCTCTGATGAGTATGCTGGCACATCCCTTTAAATCTTAGCACTTCCGGCAAAAACAGACATCTCTGAGAGTAGTCAGCCTGTTTTACATATAAAGTTCTAGGACAACTGGGCCTACAGGGAGACCCTGTCTTCAAACAAACAAGCAAACAAAGATTGTCTCACCTAGTCAGAATGGCCATCATAAGGGATACTAATTACAACAAAGGCTGGTGTGGCTGTGGGGATAGGGGAGCTCTTAACGCTTCTGGTAGGAGTGTAAACTAGTATAGCCACTTTGGAAATGAGTCTGGAGGTTCTGAAAAGTAGAAACTACTCTGAGACTTTTATGTAGGCAGGGAATGGGGATAGAGTCTTCTGTAATCTAAAATTTTTTTTATGTGTATGAGTGTTTTACCTTCATGTATGTAAGTGTACTTCTGTCATACATTGCCCACGGAGGCCAGAGGAGAGCATTCGATCCCCCGGAACTGGAGTTACAGACAGTTGTTAGCCACCATGTGGGTGTTGGGAACTGAACCTTCAAGAGCAGCTAATGCTCTCAAACCGTGAGCCATCTCAGCCCCAACTTCTGTAATCTAATTTGGCCTGAACTGACTGAAGGCCAGCTTTGAGCTGGGCTCTGTACAGTACAGTTCTCCTAGAGAGATGCTCATGTCCTTTTCTTTGTAGTTTCATTAAATGCGTTTTTCCCTTTGGGGCTTATTCACTATTGCCCTGTGGCTAATAAGAGCAGTGACCTCGACCCCTTCCTCTTCAGTGCCACTGGCTCTCCAGGACAGAATGTATATCTAGCAAGTGACACCAAAAGGAGTCTCATAGAACAATGTCAGATCTGTGGGCTTCAAAAGCTATCCAGTCTCCTATCCAGATTTCTGACACAGAAAAGGCATTACAACAAAAACTAAGAAAGATACTATGTGAAAATTACATTGAAAGAGGAGACAGAAAGGAAAGAAAGGAGAAAAAAGGAAGCAAAAGATAAAAGACAAAGCCTTGAGAGAGAGAAAGAGAGAGAGTGTGTGTGAGAGAGAGTGTGAGAGAGTGTGAAAGTGTGTGTGTGTGAGAGAGAGATTGTGAGAGAGTGTGAAAGTGTGTGTGTGAGAGAGTGTGAAAGTGTGTGTGTGAGAGTGTGAGAGTGAGTGAGTGTGTGTGAGTGTGTGTGTGAGAGAGAGACAGCATGCACATGCATACTTGTTTGTGGCTTGTTTTTGTTTTTCTGGTTTGGGGAGGGGGTGTTGAGAGAGGGAATGGCCTCTAACTCACAGAAATTCACCTGCCTCTGCCTCCTGAGTGCTGGGATTAAAGGTTTGCACCACCACACCTGGTCCAGCATTTTTTGCGAAAAAAGTAGTAAGGCATTATTGTCTTGCTCAGAAGAAAGAATAGGAGATTAAAGATCTGCTTTTCGATTTAGAAGAGTAGTTCGGGTAGTTTCCAGTTTTTGATCAGCTATTATGTGCTTGTTCTGTATTAGATCACTTATCATACATTCCCCTGTTGAGTCCTCAGGATAGATATTATTATCTGCTGCTCATTAGTTATATGACCTTGGTTAAGTTGCTTAGCCTGCCTTGCCTTCAGTTTCTTGTTAAACAGGGAGAATAATACATACACTATAAAATGCTTATAGGAATTCAGGGATGGAGAGATGGCTCAGCAGTTAAGAGTACTGGCTGCCCTTATAGAGGAACCAGTTTCGATTCCTAGCATCCACATGATGGCTAACAACCATCCATAACTCCAGTTACAGGGGATTTGACACCCTCTTCTGGCCCCTGCAGACATTACACAACATGGGTGTATCTGCATACATACAGGCAAAACACTCATGCACATAAAAGAAGAATAAATATATTTTTAGAAAAAGAATTCAGTAAGATAATGTTCTAAAAGGCCTTAGACTATTTAACCACTGTGATTACTGTAACTAACAAGAAAGAAATTGAAGATATTCAAGATTAAGAAGTTAGCCAGGAATTACACAGCTGGCAAGTATTTGAATTGGAATTTCATCGGAAGTCATCATGACTTTAGCTAATCATTTTTCCATATTTCTTACTGCCTTTTTATATATATATATATAAGAGAGGGAATAAGGAATACATACAGTAGTGCAGACAAAACCTAATTGTGTCATAAGCTTTGTCATAGTATTTGCATATTAATTCATAATTTTTTTATTTTATGTGTATTAGTGTTTTGCCTGCATGTGAGTGCACCCCATGTGTGCAATGCGCACAGAAGCCAGAAGGTATTGGATTCCTAGCATCTGGAGTTAGAGTTAGATTCCTAGAACTGGCTGGACTTTGAGATAGTGTTTAGAAGTTTAGTGATTTATATCCTAAAACCAAAGGTACAATGGAAAACATCCTTCAGCTATGTTACCAGTGACTTTGACACATACACTTTACATGAAACAATAGACTATCCCTTATCCCCCACTGATTCCCACACTGCCTTCCAACCGTTTTGTGAGGCTTCGGTGATGTTTTCTTGCTGTGCTTTTCCTCTGAAGAGGGTCATGAGGTTCCTATCCAGGAACATGAAGATGAAAGAAAGAGTAACAGGGAGACAGAGCAGAGCCAGAATTATTTCTTTGCTTAGGCAAGGTGAAGGAAGGGGAAACCCATTGTGGGAAAGGCCAGAGCATTTTGTGATCCCTCTGTCTCCATCTGTACTGGGCTTCCTGGGCTCACCTGTCCTAGCAGTGCCTGGTTGGTTAGTTAGTGGTAGGGTGGTACCTGAGAGGACTCATTGCCTAATGCACCTGATTTGTTACACATTTTGTGAAACACCTCACCTTGCAGCGCTGTGAAAGTGGCAGGAAAAGAATGCTTTTGATGTGCTGTTTTATTTCTCTACATTCTGTCATGATATACTTTGATGTAAGTTTTTAATTTTGCCTCAGCTCTCGGCTGCTCTTGCCGTTACAGCTCAGGGTCAGCAGTGAGGTTAGCCACAGTAGCACAAAACAATTTCCTGTTTGTACAGCCCAGGTAACATTTGGATGAGGATTAAATTTTACCACATTTTCTACTAGCCCAAGCCTATTATTTCTAATGAGTTTTAAATTGCTTCAAGAACATGTATTTCAAAACTTAGTACAATGATCCATTCCGCCAGAGCAACTTAATAAAAGAAATTTCTTTCTTTAAATTTTTGGTTAAAATGTTGCATGCAGTGTAATAAATGTTATTACTTTGGAAACTTACTTCTCAGTTTTAAGAAGTGGATGTTTTTTATGCTCAATTGCCATTTGTTTAATCTTTCTTCCCTTTGCCTCTGGGTACTGGGATCTTCAGTGACATCTGTTGGTTGAAGCGTGCACAAAGGGGAGAAACAGTGCTCATTTCCATGAGACTAGCTGGGATGGAATTACTTTTATTCCCTCTTTAGATAACTGATGTAAGGATCTTACCATGTAAAAATCTAAACTTTAAAAATGGGAACAACAAACTATGTTTATACCCTTTCCTGAAGAATTTACATCTTGAAGCAGCATGTGCTCTGAGCGCAGTGAAGGTCTTAACACACAATTTAGTCTGTAAAGTTCTGAACAAACCATTGCTCCTCCTTGGGACCCAGCTAACACAGCAGTGGTTTTCTCACTGGGTTTTGTAATAGACGTCTGTGAAGAAGCACAGAGGCGCTCCAGAAAGAAAGGCAGGCCTGACTAGAAATATCCCGCTACATAGTTACACCAACTAGATTTGTTTGTAAAAGGTGTTACCCGTTAAAAAAAGAATCATTGGCATATACCATTAAAAGTGTAAGAATAGAGGGATTCGGTCATGTATTTGCACTGAAATGATAACAAGAAAGTAGGTGACATTGGTCTTGAAATCCTTAGGGACTTAATAATAAAATGCCAGCAGGAAATAGCAGTTTTTGAAAGCAGATTATCCAGGATCCGTGGGTATGGACTTTGTTCTGTGAGTCAGCATGTAAAGTCTTCACAAGTCTTGTGGCGGCAATAGAATGATTGCACCTTGAGGACCCCAGACCACTAATCAGCTGGCTTATAAAAGGAAAAGCCTTGAGGATTGTTCCGTGCTACGGCCAAAAGACTACGGATACTAGACTAAACCTCCTTTGCACACAGGCAAAAAGTGCTAATGGATTCTTTCATCCTTGCAGCCAACATTTATTGAGCATTTACTGTGTGATACTCTGAGAGTTACAAGGGATGGGAAGATCAACAAACACACAGGAAAAGGAGTCTTACTGATTCCTCCCTAAAGGAACTTCAAGCTAGCAGGAGATTCAGAAAAGTACATGGAGAATTACAAAGCACTGTGCTTCATGTTATGCTTGAAAAGTATTCAGAGTGCTCTGGAAATGTAGAAGAGATTTTCAAATTCAAATCCAAGGGTCAGAGAAGGGTGTGTGTTTGTGTGTGTGTGTGTGCGTGTGTGTGCGTATGCGTGCGTGTGTGTGTGTGTGTGTGTGTGTGTGTGTGTGTGTGTGTGTGCGTGTGAAGAATCCTTGGGGATGAGGAGATAGCCCAGCCCTTAAGAGCACTTTCTGCTCTTCCAGAGAGCCCGAGTTTGGTTCCCAGCACCCACATTAGGCACTCACCATACCTGTAACTCCAGCTCTAGGAGATCCAACTCCCTCTTCTGGCTTCCAAGGGCACCTGCACGTGGCACACACCTACAAAGACAGATGCTTTTTAAAAAAACAGAGAAGAAACCTTGAAAAAAAGAAAGACTACAGCCCCAAAGTTTGAAAAGGGCATTTAAAGTAGAAGATAACTTTTTACAAAGCACATAAATATAAAATTAAAATAGCAAGAAAACAGCAAAAATTTCAAAATTGCCAGTGTCCTAAGCAAATCTTTGGGAGTTTTAGGGCAATGAAGTTAATAGGAGAATTGTAATTATGAAATAAGATCTGAATCAAAGTAAGGAATTAAAATTTTATCCTTTCCTTAAAAATTTATTTTATGTTTATTCTTATTGTGTGTCTTCATGTACAGGCACCACCATGTCTACCTGTGACAGGACACCTTTCAGTAAGGGGTTGTTTTCTTCCACAATGTGGGTACCATGGTCCAAACTTAGGTCATCAGGCTTGGCAGAAAGCACCTTTACCTAGTGAGAAATCTCACCAGCCCCAACTGTATCTTTTTTACAGAATTTTTGCTGGGTGTGTGGTAGCACACAGGAGGTAGAGGCACATGGATCTCACTGAGATTGAGGCCAGCCTGATCTATATAGGGAGTTACAGGCCAACTCTGGCTAAAGGGAGACCCTGTCTCAAAAAACAAAAAATGAAATTTTTGATTTGAGTATATTTAAGGAATAAAACAATATTATGGGATAGATACAGACAATAAAAAAATACCTATAATGAAACAAGTAAATATAGTAATCATCTCTTAGTTTCATAGTAAGAGTAGCTAAGATCTACTCATTAGCATGAATCCCAAATACAGTTGTTTTGATGATGTTCTACATGTGAGATCATGCAACATTTTTCTTTATATATAATATATAATATTTTCTTTATGTATGTGCTTATTTCACCTCCAATAATACTTTTCAGACCAAATTTTGGCAAAGGGAAAACCCTTGGGGATTTTAGAAATAACTAATACCCTGTGTACATATTAGTGCTGCTTTTTTATCCATTTGTCCATTAGCAGACACTTGGGTTGTTTTCATACTTTGGCCATTATGAGTGATGCTGCGCTGAACATGGGTGTGCCCAGCTCTATAGAAGGTGGTGACAGAATTAGCATACAGTAATTCTCTTTTTTATTTCATCTGATGCCTCAGAATGGTACTCATGATGAACCAACAGTGTACACAAGTTCTCTTCTCTGAGTCCTTGGCAGCAGTTATCAGTTTGTGACTTTCTGATTAAAGCACTATCCTAGACAGTGTGAGGTAGTCTCTGATAGTGGATTGGCATTGCCTTTCTCTCACGATGAACCATGTTGCACACCTTTTCATGCGCCAGTTGACCATAGTTATGTCTTTTTTAAAATATTTTATTTATTATTTTTATTTTATGTGTATGTGTATTGCCTACATGTATGTGAATGCACCCGTGTTGTACAATGCCACGGAGGTCAGAAGAGGGATTCGGATTCCCCTGGAAATGGAGTTAAGGACGGTTTGTAGCCACCATGTGGGTGCTGGGAATCAAACCTGGGTCCTCTGCAAGAGCAGTCAGTGCTCTTAACCGCTGAGCCATCTCTCCTGCCCCAGTTATGTCTTTTTTTGAAACAAATAATATATAACCTTTTATTCAAAGATAATTCAAGAAAGACACATTTTGGTCATCTTTAAAGTGAGATTAATTGAAGATCTCATTAAAGCTATTTGCTCAATGCACACAGCTACTCACAGAAAGCTCTCTTTCATTAATAGCAGCTAAATTTATGCACATAGAAAAAAGTTAAGACCATGCAAATTCAGTGGAATTCCATACATTCATTGTATTTACCAAAAACCTGCAGTTATGTTCATGCCAAAAATTTTATGGAAAAAATTAAAAGCACACGAAAACATGACCGAGAATAAATTACTAAAGAAAATAAGTAAGCATAATTTATATTTTATTTTTTAAAGTTTGACATCACTTTTAAAGTGTGTTACACCATGTTCATTCCTCAGAAGTGGCATTTTCAAGTGTTGAGCAGTGTTAAATATCAAAAAATAAAACTCTTACAATGTACTACTGGCATAATTTAAAGTACTGTACTAGTTACAAATAGATAATCAAGTTTCAAGCATCTTTTCAAACATATTTAAAGGAAATTCATATCTTTATTAAAGGAATGTATTCTGGTCTTTTGCTCAATCTTTAATCAGATGATTTTTCAATATTGAGTTACATGAGTTAGTTATAAATTTTGGATATTCCTTATCAGATACATGATTTACAAATATTTTCCCACTATGAAAAAGCCACCATTTTATTTGTTAATTTCTTTGCTGTGCAGAAACTTTTTAGATTAATATAGTCTCATTTATTTTTGCTCTTAATGGCCTAAGCTTTTGGTGTGCTACCCAAAAAAATCCTTGCCAAAGCCAGTGTCTTAGGGGCTTTTCTTCTGTGTGGCCATCTAGGAGTTACAGCTTCTTGTCTTACATTGAGGTCTTTCATCCCTTTTGACTTAAGGTTTCAATAGCTCATAAGCTAGGAGTCCAGAGTACACACATGCATGCATGCACCCCCAGCCCCTTCTTTCTCTCCTGTCTCCCTCTCTCCCTCCCTCTCTCCTTCCCCTGTTTTTCTTCGTGTTTACACATTCGGAAGCCAGTTTTCTCAGCACTTTGTTGAGAGACTGCCCTTTCCCATTGTGTTCTTTTTACAGTTGTTAAAAATTAGTTGACAATTTGTGTTTAGATTTCTTTCTGGACCCCTCTGTTCAGTCTATTTGTCTGGGTTTTGTATTTGTTTTTCTTTTCGTTTGAGGGGGGAGTTTAAAGTTTTGTTTGTTTTTTCAAGAAATTTCATACATGTATGCTGAATTTATATCATTTCCACCACTCCCTTTTCTCTCTAACTCTTCCCACATTTCCGCTCAAATTCCTGACCTCTTCTTTAATTTGTTATATACATCTATACATATATAACAACATACTAAGTCCGTTGAGTGGTGCCATCTGGGTATATGTTCAGGGCTGACCACTTGGGATTGGATAATGTATCAGGAAGCTCCTCCCTAGAGAAGACTGATTTTCCCTCTCTGAAGGCCATTGATTGCCTGCAATTCTTCATGAAAATTTCCCCATCCACATTGGTATATATCAGCCGGTGTTGTCACTATGTAGGTCTTGTTTAGGCATCCATATTTTTGAGATTTCATGGGTGCAGTTTCCCTGTCATGTCTGGAAGACACTATCTAGCAGCAGGAATCCCGAGCCTCTATGTATAAGTTTTTAATGCCAGTGTTGTACTGTTTTAATTCCTGTAGCTTTATACTATAATTTTAACTCAGGAGATGTAAACGTTTTTCTTTCTCAGAATTCAAGCTGTTCAAAAATCTTTTGTGGTTCCTTATGAATTTTAAG
>NW_008353596.1:1350200-1352954 GCF_000622305.1 Nannospalax galili
TGGTCTTTTTGAGACAGGGTCTCCCTGTAGCCCCAGCTGTCCTGGAACTCACTATGTAGACCAGGCTGGCCTTGAACTCACAGAGATCCACCTGCCTCTGCCTCCCAAGTGCTGGGACTACAGGCATGCACTACCACGCCCAGCTCTTTAATTTCTTTTATCGATGCTAAATAGTTCAGTGTTTAGAAGTAATCAATGTTTTATTTATTTATTTGTGTGTGGAATGTGTGTACGTGTGTCTGTGCACAGGTCTACATGTGTACACATTCATGTGGAGACGAGAGGCCGATGTCTGGTGTTTTCCTCAGTCACTTCCTCAATCATTCTACACCTAAATTTTTAAGATGGAACCTTTCATTGAACTTGGAGCTCATCAGTTCATCTATGCTGGCTGAACAGTGAGTTCCCGGATCTGCCTGTGTCTGCCCTGCCTCTGGGACTGCAGACACCTTGCTGTGCCTGACTTTTTAATTTGGGTATTGGGTATTCAAACTCAAGTCCTTGTGCTTGCGTGGCAGCTCTTTACCAGCTGAGCCATCTTCCTGACCCTCCTAAATGGTTTTCAATGAAAGCAGTATGATCATACTTGTATTTTTATAAAAACACTTTGATAGTGGATGTAGTAGAAGAATTGTCTGATGCAAAGCCAGAAAAGAAAGGAGAAGACTTGGCCATTTAAATTAGTGCTCATTATTAGCAACAATTTTGGTGTCTTCTCCTTTTCCTATCTCAACATGATTCTCTCCTACATAATAGTATGATTTTACAAAATTTTACTATCACACACAGAAAAATGGTGCACCAATTATAGAACAATATTTGCTCTTTTATGCCAAATGCTCTAAGAATGTAAGTGTGGCTTTTTCTATCATCAAATGATAGTTTTCTTTCTGTTAATATTGTCTGGGGCAAAACTTGCCACTACATCTAATGGCTGAGCTGACTGTGCAATCTAAAGGAGTTGGTTCTGTTGGAAGTTACCAACTAACAAGTGCACATTTTACATTTAATTGATTACCAAAACCATAGTGATTATAAAAATCAGCCATGTCATGGGGCTGGAGAGATGGCTCAGTGGTTAAGAACCTGTCGTTCTTGCAGAGGACCTGGGTTCAAATCCCAGCACCCACATGGCAGCTAATAACTGTCCCTAACTCCAGTCCCAGGGGATCCGACAGCCTCTTCTGACCTCCTTGGGCACTGCACGATATGGTTACACTTACCTACATGAAGGCAATACACACATACACTTAAAATAATAAATAACTTTTTTTAAAATCAGCCATGTCAAGCAGACATGTTCAGCTCAGAGCCCACAGCTATGAGTGAAGGTTGACATGAATCATAAGCTTACTTGGAGATTTTTCTGCAATTTTTTTTTGCTCCACTGTGCAAATTATACAGAAACTTTGTAGAGGATGTCATGTTACAATGTCAAAAGATTGGACATGTTTGTCAGCTTTAAACATTGGTATATGGGGCTGGAGAGATGGCTCAACAGTTAAGAGCACTAGCTGATCTTGCAGAGGACCCGAGTTCAATTCCTAGTACCCACATGATAGCTAAGAACTGTCCTTAACTCTAATTCCAGGAGAATCCAACACCTTCTTCTGACCTCTGAGGCATTGCACAACACGGATGCACTCACGTATGTGCAGGATACACTTGTACACATAAAATAAAAATAATAAAATATTTTAAAATATTGGTTTATAGGAAACGTTTGAGTATAATACTGTATAAAAGTAGAATTCAGATTTTGTCCATGCTGTGAACAATATAAAACTTCCACGTATATCGTGCTAATTAGAAGAAAGCACAGACATGTTGGAATAGTTTTAAATTAATGCATTTTAATATTTTTATTTCTACTAATGTGCTCATAAAATAATCTGTGCAAAATCTTTATTTTACATTTATTTGTTAACACAGAGGGAAGTGTGTATGTCGTGGCCTGCATGCAGAAGTCAAGGACAACGTGTAGGAGTCAGTTCTTTCCTTCCACCACATGGGTTCCAGGGCTAGAACTCAGGTCATCAGGCTTGATGGCAAGTGCCCCCACTTGCTGAGCCATCTCATTTGCCCAGCAAAATCTTTTTTTTTAAATAAATAATTTATTGAGAATTTCATACATGCATATAAGGTGTTTTGGTCAAATCCATGCCCACTCCCTCCCCTCCAACGCCTCCCATATCTCCCCATCATTTTTTTTCTGATAACTTCATGTTCTCTTTCTTCTTCTTTGATTTTTTTTCTACTGGAGCTTTTGGCTACTCTAACATGCCCCCTTCTGAAGAGGTAACCCTAAAATCTTTAAAGGATTAGATAAAAACTCCCCAATATTTTCGACATTTTTGGCCTTTGGAACGGAGTATGTTGCTAAGAGGCCCAAGGACATTGTGAGTTTTAGCCAAGAAACTGTCTACTTTTCTTTGGAGTCTGTTTACCCTAACTGCCTAGCCAATTCCTACCTCCTATTCTTATCACACCATCCTCTAAAGGGGCTACCCAAATTGCAAATAGGGAATCAGGACACAGATCGCTCTGGCTTATATGCTGAACAAGGATGCAGGGTGAGGCAGTTGGAGTACCCCTTCAGTGGGTCTATCTAAAAGACTCCCAAATTGCATAGCTCTTATCTCTAGGGGGAAAAGAAAATCCTTGAATTGTGAATAGGAGATGTGAAGGAGAAGTAAAGGCAAGAGTAATTAACATTACAAGTTCTAGACAGGGAACTAGAAAAAAGTCGTAACA
>NW_008353596.1:1353174-1356002 GCF_000622305.1 Nannospalax galili
AAAACAAATTTATCCATCATTTTAGAACAATAGCGGGTTGTCTCCCTTAGCTACAGGTGGGCACTACAGTATTGCAGACCAAGATTTGAAGTCTGACAACTGAGGAGCACTTTCTGATTACGAACAAAATCATCAATGAGAAATAATTGTCTGAATAACTTTTTATATGGACTTAAGCCTAATGTCTGGGAAGTATACTGATGACTCTACTCTTGGTTATACTTTCCTTTTGGGTGTTTAAGACCATACAGTTGGCCCAAATAAATCAACTTATTTTTACACTTAAGGTCATTTGAGGATCTGTTCCTCAGGGGTCACATGGGCTTGGGAGGAGCTCCTGGCTTCTTTCTTTTACCAGTTCCATCTATGTGAAGGAAAGTCAAAGGTCCTGTTCAACCATGTCTGGCTTCACTTGCAGGCATGAATGAGATGTTTCCTCTGAGTTGACCCTCCTCTTTGTAGACTGGACACTGGTTCAAGTCCATCTCCTGGGGTCTCCATGTCATCCCTGAACAAGAGGACAGGTGACTCATCACATTTACAGGAAATTTTGAGAGATATTCCATAGTCCCCTGGAACTTACTTGACCTTGGAGGGCAAGGGACTAAAACTGTCCTTTAAGTCCCTCTGACCACATTAGTAGAGGCCTCAAACTATGGCTGTTACACATCCAATAATGTTAGTTCCACCAGTCTGATACTTTTAATTATCATGTGCTGTATAGATAAGGCTTGGATAAAAAAAAACCCAAGTATTTTTAGGTAAACCTTGACTAGATATTTATTTAAACTAGTTGACTAAACATGACCATAGAAATTTTAAGATTATATGTATATTGTTTTTGTCTCATCCTTTATATATCATAACAAACCTACACAAACCTTCATCACTTGCTTAGGCTTTCTCATTTCTTCTGTCTATTTTGGAAAATAGCTCCATTCCCATAGCCTTCTAACATCTTTTACATTCTCATTTTCTTTTTTTTTAAATAATTATGAGACATTAATAGCATTAACAAATAAATTTTCCATCTGTTGTGAGACTTCTTTTCCTGGGGATGCTAAGCAATGCTTATTCCCTTTTAAGGTTCTAGTGTCAAGCCAATGTTTGTTTAAAGCTTTACTGGGAAACCAATGAATTTATTGAGCTTACTTACCAAGATAACTGAGGGGTTGCTGAGGTGTATGTATGACCTGGTATGCACACTGGAATGACCTGGTATGCACACTGGAAAGCCTTTAGCCAGCATGGGTCATGCCTTCACTTCCTAGCCTTCCCCAGATTGTATATTTTAGCCCTCCCCAAATCCAGGAGGCCATGTGCTACCCAGCCTGGGTCATGCCTTCTCTTCCTAGCCTTCCCCAGATTGTATTCTTTAGCCCTCCCCAAATCCAGGAGGCCATGTGTGATTAGGGCCAAATTACATAGTTGGCTAGGAAGAGTGTGTAGATAATCCGGTGAGGCTCCAGTGACCCTGCTTGGCCCTCCTTTAATGAACGAGCACAACCATCAACAAGCCCAATTGTGACCATGTTTAGCGATCAGGCACAGCTGAAGTCGTAGTTATTTCATGCAAAAGGGACTGCCGTATAGCATCACCTTATTAAAAGGACCTGGAATTTAAAAGGATTTGGTGCTAGGATCCACATATGAGGGAGAATATACGTCATTTGTTTTTCTGAGTCTGTGTTACTTCACTTAGTATAACAGTTTCTAGATCAATCCATTTACCTGCAAATTTCATCATTTCATCTTTCTTTACTGCTGAATAGAACTCCATTGTGTTAATATACCACATTTTTTCCAGCAAAATCTTTTATTCAAAAAAGATATTAAAACATACTTTGTTACTAAATTTGCTGTTAAATTATTGGGCAGTATTACACTGAAAATTATAAAAATCAAACTATGTCAATTCTGAGCTCCATCTTCTATGCTGAGGCCATAACGTTAAGAGAATATTGAAGTCACCCCAGCCACCACGAACCACTCTCAACACAAGCATGTAGCCTGGGTTCACCTCTGCTGTCACATATTTTTCTATCGCATTTTCCTGTGTCATCTGCTTTTCCATCTTTTTTTTCCACAAAATTGAATTATCCTTTTTTTTTTTTTTTTGCTATTAAATAACACACTCAGGGACCCAGAGTTAGAGCTCAGTGGTACTGCATTCACCTGGCATGCATGAGACCCTCTGTTTGATTCCTAGTACCACAAAATAAATAACATACTCACGAGGAAGAGAGATCTAGCAATATAAGCTTAGCAAGTAAAAGTCTCCCCTTATGAGGTGATGAGCACCAAGCATGCATTCCCTACTGTGGAGCAGGCCTCAGAGCCAATCAGAAAGTGGTTAACAATCATGCCACTGTCACAGTAGTGAGCATTTCCTGCCTGGCAGATCAGTATTGTAGCATGTAGAGTCATGCGCAGGGTAAGACCATTGAGGTCTTTCTCCCCCAGCAACTTGCACACCACCTTCCAGTACTGAAAGCGAGCCAGGAGGCAGGAAGTTTCTCAGATATTTCCAATTGGATTTCTTTATGTCCTGCAACCAAAGTTTGTGACATCTTCAGCAATAGGATCTTACCATCTAGTTATGGTGGGCAACCAACACTAACAGCAATAGCCTATAAGCTGTGAACTTAGAGTGGTCATGACAGGTCATTGAGGGTTCATCAAATGTACAGATGTACTACTTTAGTGGGGAATGTGGATGGGGAATGAGGCAGTGCACATGCAGAGGCATGGATGTACAAGATATCTCAGTACCTTTCTCTTGGTTTTGTTGCATCCTAGAACTGCTTTTATTTAAAGAGAGGGAGGGA
>NW_008353596.1:1356065-1359189 GCF_000622305.1 Nannospalax galili
AAGAAAAATAAGAAAGTCTTGGAAAAATTCCAGGCACATGTTACATTATTAGAGTGAAGTAAACCTCATTGAAAAGATGACATTTAATCAAGCTTCATGTAAGAATTAACCATGAGGATGTTTTTGAGAAGAACATTCCATACTAAAGGAATAGCGTTAAAATCCTAAGGCAAGAGTGCATCGAGCGTATCTGAAGAACAGCAAGGAGGTCACCAACTGGAGCAGAGTGAACACATGAGCAAGTGATGAGAGGCCTGCAGCCTGCCCAGAGCTTCACTTCAAGGCAAACAGAGGGCCTATAGAGCATTCAAAAAGGAATGACATGATTGGACTTTAAGTTTTAAAAAGATCTCTTGCTCCCATTAGACTATCAAGGGGGATTAAAGCTACAAGCAAGAGATCAGATTAAACGATATTGCAGTATGTTTTTGTTCTGATGAGAATGATAGAATATAGGGGGGATTGCATAAGAGAGAAGGGGAAATGGTTTCTTCAGCCTTAAACATGCAAGAGCTAGGACTCTGAACTTGCTGAGGGATTGACTTGTGCATGGCAGTATATGGGGTGAGTGCAGGAACTAGGGGAAGGTGAGGGTGATGGTGGAAGTTTAGAACTTAGGACATTCCCAGAAGTAGATTTGTACATTTTTTATAAATATTAACAATACTGTCTAAGATTAATAATTTTATAACCCTAGCAGTTGGCTTCATTTTCCATATCCTTACCAACATTGTCTTAATCTCTTACCATTTGAACAGGAAAGATTGTGCTTCCTTCTAGTCTTCCCAGTTTAATTCATCCCAAACATTTTTGTCTGGGGACAGTGACTGGTTTGTGTGATGAGTGGGTTGAGTGACCCAAGGACTGGCATAGGAGCAGGCACAGGTCTCTGCCCAGAACTGTTCTGCTTCATTCTCTTGATTGCATTCTTTCTCAACATACTGTTCATCCAAGCCACTAAGAAAGGCATTCAGCCTGTAGAGCTGTCAGCTAATATCAAAGTCACTGACAAATTTTAAAGATTAAAAAGGAAAAAGAAAAGGTGAATCAATAAAATGGATTACTGTATATGCCAGGAAGCAGCATTATTCAAACTGGTAGAAGATACTCTTATGGTAGATCTTATCCCTTGTTTTCTGAGTATTCTTTTGAGACTTAGAGAACTGTTGGGATGTGAGGCAGCCAGCCAAGATGCAAACTCTTTCAGCTGATTGTTTAATGAAGGACCAGAGGGAAGGCAAATGATAAGAATGGACTTTGCTGTGAATTATGTAACTGAAGGGATCAGACACGTGTAGCTTCATCTTCTTTTTCCAGGCCATAGCCCCTCCAAGTATAAACATAGGTTGTTAGACTGGAGAAAGCTAAACTCCTAGTGCTGTGTATTGTCAGACTTTGCATGTATTGAGTGGGCACTGTGCTGCTTACTGTGGGTAAACACTTTTATATATGCTGTCTTCTTTCAGAGCCTTGTGAGTTACAGGTATTATTATCTTTATTTCATTGATAAGAAAGCCCTGACTTACAGAAGGTAATAGTGTGCCCAGATATCCAGATCGTAAGGGCCTGGGTTCCAACCAGGTCCAAATGAATCACAAGCCAATCTTGTAAATCAATACCTGTATTTATCTTCTGTTAGAGTAATATCTTGTTAGAGTTCTTCAGCCAGGACACGGGAAGTAAAGCTACTCCCCTTTGGGTAGAGTCTCTTATAGAGAGAAGGGTCTTCTGTAGTCAGTCACACAGGAGAGGTAGGGTCTTAGAGAAAGGTTTAGTGAAAACAGATATACCTGAAAGTTCATCTCAAATGAACAGAAGAGATTTTGCATCTATTTACCTATCTATATCCCCTTCTCTGACTCTAGATGTTGAGAGTTGTCTAGAAAGGTACTATACTCCTGAGTGCTGAAAACTAACAACAAAAACAAAAGGCTTCTCCATAAAGGATAGAGAGTAGAGGTCAAGAAGGACAAACCTGTAGGGCATGGTGATGCACACCTTTAATCCAGGCACTCTGGAGGCAGAGGCAGGTGGATCTCCGTGAAATAGAGGTCATCCTTGTCCACATAGTGAGTTCCAGGCTGGAGCTAAACAGAGAACTTGTCTCAAAAAAAATTTTCCCAAAAATGGGTTCCGAGGCGAGCAAAAAAAAAAAAATTTTGTAAAAAAAAAAAAAAAAAAGCAAACCCAAGCAGTTAATATAAATTAAAATATTTCTAATAAGCCAAATGATCTAGATCAGGAGTGCTGCTCACTGCATTCCCTTATTATGTAATGACATTTCTTTTTAAGTTTATTTTTTTAATTTAATACCCAAATGATTAGAAGAAGCATTTCATTACAGCTTTAACATATTCAGGAATACATTCCAGAGCAAGGATACATCTCTATCACAGGTGGCTGTAAGTTTTTAGGTTCACAGTTGAATTACTACAGTTATACAATATTTTTAAATTATTTATTTAATAACTACATACTTAGAAAAAGCATTTAATTACAACAGCATTGATATATCCAATAACACATTCCAGAGCAAGGATACATCTCTATCACAGGTGGCTGTAAGTTTTTAGGTTCACAGTTGAATTACTACAGTTATACAATATTTTTAAATTATTTATTTAATAACTACATACTTAGAAAAAGCATTTAATTACAACAGCATTGATATATCCAATAACACATTCCAGAGCAAGGATACATCTCTTTCACAAGTGGCTGTAAGTTTCTAGGTTCACAGTTGAATTACTACAGTTATACAATATTTTTAAATTATTTATTTAATAACTACATACTTAGAAAAAGCATTTAATTACAACAGCATTGATATATCCAATAACAATTTCCAGAGCTAAGATGCATCTTTTTCAAAATTGGCTGTAAATTTTTAGGTTTACAGTTGAATTATTACAGTTATACAATATTGTATGCCATATACACCCTATGAGACATAAAATTAAATGAGATTTTAACCTTTAAAAAAAGATCTCCATTTCATTATTAAAATACACAGTTCCATACAGAAAATTTCATTTTTAATGCAATTGACATTAAGATGTTTCCACATGCGTTTCTAATCTCTAAATATCTGATTATTACTAGTCACAGTTGGTTACTTTCTGAG
>NW_008353596.1:1359433-1360884 GCF_000622305.1 Nannospalax galili
CAGAGATCTGCCTGTCTCTGCCTCCCAAGTGCTGGGACTACAGGCGTGCGCCACCATGCCTGGCTTTGAATGAGTTTTTAACCTTTAAAAAAGATCTCCATTTCACTTTAGAATATATTGTTCCTTGCAGAAAGACTCATTGTTTTTTGCTACTAACACTGAGATGTTGGTGCATGCATCTCTAATCTGTATGTATCTGATTATTACTAGTCATAATCAGTTGCACTTGGATCCTTGGCACCTGTGTATCTCTATAAAGACAGCGGGTAGATTTCAATGGTATTGTTTATCACCTCTACCAATTAACATGATGCAAATTTCCATGCTTCTGCCTCAAATATAATACATTTTCTTAAATTTGTTGCTTTTGTGTGTGTGTGTGTGTGTGTGTGTATCACACAGAACTTCCCAAATCATCTTATTTCAACTATACACCCACTTCCCAGATGGCACCATCCTATAGCCTCCCTTCCCCCACTAGAACCCTTATACTCTGATATCCCTGCTACTGTCTACCATGTTGTCGGCATCCCCAGCCATTCCCCACTACTAGCCCTTCTGGTGAATCTAGTCAGCCTTTCTAAAAGTCTTTGTTTTAGGAGGGCCAGCTGTTCCTCATCTAGCAGCAATCAGTTGTCAATATTCTTTTAGATAAGGTTGGGGTCTGCTGTTCATTTTCCCAGTCTATACTGGGTTATTATCTGGGAGTCCCTTTGGCCACCCTGGCCAACAACTCAAAAGAAGGTATCTCCTATCTGGCATTGTTGCTTGTTATGTAGTCTTTAGCTATACATATGGACTCTAAGAAAATTATATTGGCCCCTTTAATTTTTGGTTATACTTTCCTTTTGGGTGTTTAAGGCCATACAGTTGGCCCAGATAAACCAATTTATTTTTACTCTTAAGGTCGTTTGAGGATCTGTTCCTCAGGGGTCACATGGGCTTGGGAGGAGCCCCTGGCTCCTTTCTTTTACCAGTTCCACCTATGTGAAGATAACTCAAAGGTCCTGCTCGACCATGGTTGGCTTCGCTTGGAACTATAGAGGAAATGAAGCCTCTGTGATGACCATCCTCTTTGTAGACTGGACACTGGTTCAAGTCCATCTTGTGGGTTCTCCCAGGCCTCCTTGATCAAGAGGACGGGTGACCCATTGCAGTTAAAGGACATTTTGAGAGACACTCATAGTCCCCTCGAACTAGTCGACCTAGAAGGACAAAGAGCAAAAACTGTCCTTTATGTCCCTCTGACCAAATTATTATAGGCCCCAAAGTATGTCTGTTAAACATCCAAGAAGGTTAGTTCCACCAGTTTGGTACTTTTAATTACTGTGTGTCATGTAGATAAATCTTGGGCAAAGACCAATTGTTCTCAGATAAACCTTACTTAGACATATATTTCTTGACCTGCTATGTATAATTTGTCAGTAGGTTGTCCGATTAATATGGTTCCC
>NW_008353596.1:1360897-1361702 GCF_000622305.1 Nannospalax galili
ACCCTTCTCCTATGGTCCTACCTCTCTTGAGCTCCTTCTTTCCCTTTATCCCCTAGGTTCCTTGTATACCCTTTCCTCCCCCCTCCCTTAAACTAACCCAATTTTTATCCATATTTCCCTTATTAATGCCTGTTTCCTACTGTTCTTCTCTTTTGGCTTCTTTGTTTTCCTTTACCTCCCTGGTTCCTTTCCATTATCCTGGTTCCTGTAGTTATGTCTGGATACATACTCACTTATCAGGGTTTGGTTCTAGGATCCACATATGAGGGAGAACATGTCGATTTTTTTTCTGAGTCTGTGTTACTTCACTTAGTATAACAGTTTCTAGTTCCATCATTTACCTGCAAATTTCATGATTTCATCTTTTTTACTGCTGAGTAAAACACCATCTTATAAATGAACCACATTTTCATTATCCACTCATCAACTGAGGGTCACTTAGGTTGCTGCTATCTCTTACCTATTGTGAAAAGAGCAACAACAAACATGAATGTACAAGTGTCTCTGCAATAGGATGAGTTCTTTGGGCATATGCCAAGGTGTGGTATAACTGAGTCAAATGGTAGGTTCATTTGTAGTTTTTTAAGAGTTCTCCACACTGCTTTCCATAGGGGTTGAACAAGTTTGCAGCCCCACCAGCCTTGGATGAGTGTTCCCCTTTCCCCACATCCTCTTCAACATTTGATATCATTTGTTCTCTTGATCTTAGCCAGTCTGACTGGGATAAGATGAAATCTTAAAGTGGTTTTAATTTGCATTTCCCTAATTATTAGGGATGTTGAACATCTTTTAAGATGTTTCATAG
>NW_008353596.1:1362901-1363416 GCF_000622305.1 Nannospalax galili
ACTATGTTAAAGAGAAGTGGAGATAGTGGACAGCCTTGTCTGGTTCCTGATTTCAATGGGAATGCTTCCAGTTTTTCCTCCATTTAGAATGATGCTGGCTGTGGATTTGTTATATATGGCTTTAATTATGGTGAGGTATGTTCCCTCCAGTCCAATTCCCTCTAGGACTTTGGACATAAATGCATGTTGAATTTTGTGAAAGTCCTTCTCTGCATCTATTGAGATGACTATGTGGTTCTTGTCTTTGACCCCATTTATATGATTTATGACGTTTATTGACTTAAGTATATTGAACCATCCCTGTATCTCTGAGATAAAGCTGACTTGATCATGGTGGATGATCTTTTTGATATGTGTCTGTGTGTGGTTTGCAAGTATCTTGTTGAGAATTTTTGCATCTATGTTCATTAAGAACACCTATGTTGTTTTTTGGTTGTATCTTTACCTGGCTTTGGTATTAGAGTGATGCTGGCTTCATAGAAGGAATTTGGAAGTTCTCCCAACCTTTCTATCCA
>NW_008353596.1:1363599-1364017 GCF_000622305.1 Nannospalax galili
TCCATTTCTTTTAGGTTTTCAAATTTAGTAGCATATAGGTTTTTAAAGCATTCCCTCATAATGTTCTGTATTTTTCTGGTGTCTATTGTGATGTTTCCCCCTTTATCTCTGATTTTGTAGATTTGGAGGTGCTCTTTCTTTCTTTTGGTTAACTGGGCTAGCAGTCTGTCAATCTTGTTTATCTTTTCAAAGAACCAGCTCTTGGATTTGTTGATTCATTGTATTGTTTTTTTGTTTCAATTTCTTTAATTTGTGCCCTGATTTTTGTTATTTCTTCTTGTCTGCTGGGTTTGGGTTTCATTTGCTGTTGCTTTTCCAAGTGTGTTGAGTTGCAATGTTAGTTCATTTATTTGTGTTCTTTCAGATTTTTTGATGTAGGCACTTAGAGCTATAAACTTCCCTCTAAGGACTGCTTTCA
>NW_008353596.1:1365494-1375899 GCF_000622305.1 Nannospalax galili
AGGCTTTCTCCTGTCATTTCTAATTGGCTTACTGAGTGTTTCATTTCCTTCTTCATTTCAGCCTGAGTAGTCTTCAATATTTCTAGGTCTTTTTTAATTCATTCAGAAGTTTCTCCCTATCTTCCTTCAGTTCTTTGATTCTTTGTGTGTTCTTGAAATTCACTGAATTCTTTCTTCATGTTTATAATTGTTCTTTTGAGTTCCATGTCCTCCATTATCTCTAGGGGGTTCTCATTGTACTCTCTAGAGGACTATTTGTATTTGGTGGGGATATGTTATTTTGGTTTTTCATGTTATTATTTTTTCTCTGTGATTTTGACATGTGAATTTCTTTTGTAGTTTCTGATTCTTGTGTGAGAATCAAGCCTTCAAGTTTAGGTCTGCTTCTTTTTGTGAACTTTATGTGTCTTTGTGGTTTACTTTTGGGGCATGAAAAGCTGGTTCCTCTAAGCTTCTGGTTCTCTCTTTTGGTTTTATTTTGGAGTGGCCAGATTGCTTTTGTCTTTAGGAGTTCCCACAGAGGCCCAAGTCAGATGAGGATCAGATGCTTTCAGGCTTTCTCCTAAGGTCCAGATCCCTCCAGAAAGGATTTTGGCCTCAGGAATTTGTGGGTTGGACTGGCCTGGGAGCCGGTCCCATGAAAGATGCTGGTGTAGGGCAGCTGGTGGCAGTGCCACCCATAGATGCAAAGGGAGATGGCAGCAGGAAGAGGCCCCAAGGGCTCCTGGGGACTGCACTGAGGAACTGGGTTGGTCTGGATGCAACGGATCAGGAAGAGGAAAGGTCAGCCCCAGGATCCAGAAAAGAGGCTGGTGGGTTGTGCAGTCCAGGGAAGCAGAAGGAGGTGAAGGCAGGACCAGGCCCCAAGGTCTCCAGGAGCGAGGTTGGTGGGCTTTGTAGACCAGGGAAGCAGAGGGAGGTGATAGCAGGACCAGGGCCAGAGGACTCCTAGGGATCCCAGAAGGAACTGGGTTGGTCTGGATGCAGAAGATTAGGAAGCAGTGGTGGTTTCCCTGAGGTCTGGGATGCCAAGACAAGGAATGGGAAATGCCCCAGGCTAGGAGGAGAGGTGGGCAGGGGAGATGGGAGGGTGAATGAGGCTGGGGAAGTCAAGGCACGGAGGGAGCAATCGACTTACCCCAGAGAGAGGCCTGTGGGTCAAAGAGAGGCCTGTGGGTTGTTCAGGCCCATGGAAGCAGAGGGAGGTGAGGGTGGGGCCAGGTCCTGAGGACTCCTGGGGACCCGAGAAGGAACTGGATTGGTCTGGATGCAAAGGATCAGGAAGCAGTGGTAGTTCCCCAGGTGTCTGGGGTGCCAAGACAAGGATTGGGACAGGACCCAGGCTGGGAGCATAATGGCATTTCTTATATTGCAACAGCACATACAGGGAAGAACTGCAATTCCATGTACATGTGCCCCGTCTCAGCTGCTGCATTTGAGTGGGTTAGCCATTTTCAGTTCATGGCATTCTTTTCTCTTGAGCTCTGTATAGCCTCGACATTGTCACATCCAGGTGCAGTATTAAGGATAGGGCTTTGCTCCTACCTTCAATTAGGGCACATTCAGTCCGTGGGAAATAATTGCAGAGTTTTGTTTTGGTTCTAGTCTTTGAAAGTCTTTCTTTTATTTAGGGAAAGTCTCACTTCCTTGGTGCTGCTAAAGTACTGCCAAAGCAGCGGGCTCCTGGCTTCAGGGACTGCAGGGAGGAAGTACAGGGAGCTACAGCGGCGATAAGGAAAGTCAGCATATCTAAGAGACTTGGAAGAGTCTGTTTACAGTAATGTGAACTTAACTGATAGATTTTTTAAGCCTTTTGAAGGCAGAGTCTCCAATTTCAGAAAATATTATTGAACAGTACGTACTGTAAAAAAGTAAATTGAAGTCAAAAAATGATGACTTAGCCAAGCCTTCTCTTTCAGAGTCTCTAATAGTGACCATGGAATGCTGGGACACTTGAGTAACATGAGATATAGTTTAGTTTCCTAATTTGGACATATTAATCATTGTACTTATACAAGACCATAATAGTAGATTAATTAATTAATTCGGATATGCCTGCTACAACCCAAAAGACAAGTGGGCCATTGTGTAACTAACATAGCAATGAAGGTTAGATCCTAAATAACCTGGAATGTGGATTATCTACTCCATTACGATCAAAATTGTTTCCATCACTTCTCCTGAAGTCTTTGCTGCATAGTGCATAGAGATGTTATAGGACTAGAAGAGACCAATTCTGCTTAGGTAAGAGGACAGCAGGGAAAGACTTCACAGAATAGATTATATCAGAAGGACCAATTGCAGTTGCCCAGGTAGCCTTGGAGGCACACATAGCTCTTTACTTCTCCCATAAGTACATCAGTGTAAAATAAGCCCTAAAGTTTGATTTCTTTGTCCCTGGTCCCCAGCAAACACAGTGTGTACAAGCCACCTTCCCACTCCCAGAATCAACCTAGCTCTTTCCATCATCTGTATACAGTGCTTTTCTTCCTTGGGATCAAGAAATGCAGGGAGATGACCTTGGTTCAAACTGATTTTTGAGACAAAGGCAGCGCCCCACTTTCTTAGACACACATATTAGCACTTAATCTACCCAGAATACACTTCATTTTCCAAGGCCACCTAGGTCCTTCAAAAATAACTTGTTCTGTAAGCATTTCCCTACTGTCCTCTTACCTAAGCAGAATTGGTCTCTATTCCCATAACGTTTTTATGCACTGCTCAGGTAGGATTTTTCACATTTTATGGAAAAATAATTATTACAAACCTGTTTAGTTTAGGTTAGATATTTACAAGCCTGTTTGCCCAAGCACAGTGAGCTCCTCAGTACAGACATTGCTCTTGCTCATTTGTTTATCCTAGCACCTCACGTAGTAACTGTTAACTAAATGTTCTCCTAAGGATTCAATCTTTGGAACTGCTGTATCTCTCAAGTAAGTTAGAATGAGGTCATGAAAAACGGTACAGGTTTTGGTACTGAGTAAATTACAGGAAACACTTCAGTCTTCCAGATAAAGCTTTTGTTTTACAAATGTGTAAAATAGAAGCAAAGTCATAGCAGAGCAAGACATGTACATGGCAGTGTTTAGTAAGGCATGAATGGACATGTTGTGCCATCATGGAAATCTAAAAATTAGGCACAGCCTGCTGCTAGAGTTGGGTCTGGAAAGATGAGGCATGAGAAGAAACTAGTGGTGTAGTCAAAGGCTGTTGCCTCTGCCTAGCTGCTTCTGTGAGTTTGTTGCCAAGTGTTTGGTTGGCAGGCTTGAGGTCATTAGTCAGCAGGGCTGGTACTTCTGGGTGCAAAACAAGGAAGGATAGGAGCCGGCAACATTTCTGCACCATAATTTGCCACTGCTAATCACTGCATGTCGCTTCATCTAGGGCTCACACAGATTGCTCTTTGGGCCACTTCTGCCAAAACCATACAGGGTGATAGATTCTGGGAAGTTTACCTCTTAAGCATGTTGACAGAATATACTATACATTCAAACTGTAGAAACTGAACTTAGCTTCAGTTTTACAAGCAGTATTCATTTGAACAGGAACAAGCAGAACTAAGAAACAGCATATATATGTAAGACGTTCCTAGATACTGCCTAGTTACATTATTTCAGAACACATTTCAGAGACAGAAATTGTTGGTTATAAATGCTAAGTACTACAGAAATGTTAAAGTGATTATATGTTTTTTCTTGTCTTTTGGTAGTCAGCATAAAATTTAGGTACAGTTTTTAATTCCAAGATTTCCTAAAGAAAGATATAACAAAAATAAAAGAAGTAATTTTTATTTTGTACAATGCTAAGAACTTCTGTGTATGTCATTCAATTCTAGATCCATAAGATTCCTGAAAGTAAAGCTACTGAAGGTCAAGTTCATATATGAAAGTTGAAAATTCACCCAGAGTTTAGAATAATTTACATATTAGGTTTTCTTAACTGATTATTTTAGCCTACCTTTTTTTCCCCAATGTTTTGGTAACTGTCAATTTCTTTTGTTATTTCCTTTTTTTTACATTTATTTTTTCATGCATGTATATGTATGTACATGTGCATCCATGCACCACAGCACATGTGTGGAGATCAGAGGACAACTTGTGAGATCTGGTTCTCTCCTTCCACAGTGCAGGTTCCAGGGATCAGATTCAGGTCATCAGGCTCAGTGTCAGGAGCCCTGCAGAGCTAGCTCACTGGCTCCCATCCTACCTTTTTAAAATATAGGACATAAAATACCTCCATGATTTTTTCATATCGCTCTATAAGATAAAGATACATAGACATAAAGTCAGTGTAATCACCATCCAGATAAAAATACAGAACTTCCCCAGAACCTTGATTGATTTTCTTTCACCTCATTAGTCTTCCCAAGTAAATGGTCTTACATGTTTATTTTTTGTTACAGTGGATGATTCAGTTTTGGGAAAAAAATGCTAGAGGGAAGCTAACAGTAGTGAAAATGTTATTGTCTCATAACTGCTTTGAATTACATCTACTTATGTCACTTTCTCTTTCTGCTTTTACCCTAAAACAGGTAATCAGATCCTATCCCTTGGGAGCCTCTCAAAAGATCAGATTTATCCAATGAAACTCAAGGGCATCTCCATCTGCTATTCAGCTCTCAAATCTGCCTTATGTGGAAATTATGTCAGCTTTGGCGTCTTCAAGTTGTATGGGGACAACCATTTTGACAATGTACTTCAGGCCTTTGTCAAAATGCTGCTGTCAGTGTCTCACAGTGACTTGCTAGTAAGCGTTCCTGTGCCATGGGAGTCTTTGTGTGAAATGTGGCGTTTCACCACAGGCCTGGGATTGTTATAATGAAGCCCAGGGAGTCTGAACACTACCACATTTTCTGTTTTAAGATGGCATACTTGCTCCAGCCTTACCAAATCTGCACAACTGTAGTAACTATATAATTAAATGCACAAGTTAAAAACTCAAAACTGCCACCTTCTGACAAGTTGATCATCCAGAATGCTCTAAGTTCCTTCATATAAAAAAAAAAAAAAAGTAGATTCGGTAATCTCAGTAATTCAGAGAGGGCCTGTGTTTCCTGAAGCAGGAGATACAGAATTGGGTGCAAGTCTTTCCCTTCCTTTCATTCTACTCTTCCATCTTCTTGCTGCTTGACCCTCCTTTCCATTAAAGTTCTGGGGTAGTAGACAGCGTTAAACTGGAAGTTGAGTGATGCACTGCATGAATTGCCATTCATCGGTGATTTCCCTTGAGCCAGTCACTTCACTATTTCTCTAGGCCACACTTGTAAAATAAATGGTTTAAAATAAGTGATTTCAAGCTGGGCGTGATTTTTAATCCCAGCACTCAAGAGGCAGAGGCAGGTGAATCTCTGGGAGATCAAGGCCAGCCTTGTGTACATAAGTTCCAGACCAGGTGGGGCTGCAGGGAAACCCTGTCCCAAAAAAATAAAATAAGTGATTTCTAGGCCCCTGTTTTGCATTGACATCTAGTTTCTGTGATTTTTATCAGTGTTCTGTAAACTTTGAAGCCCATCAGAAACACCTGGGATACTTGAAAATTCGAATTTCCGGCGTCTTTCCTGACCTGTATCATTAGCAGACTTTTTAAAAGATGTCTCTGCCAGATTATACAGAAGCCAGTGTATGTGCAATGTGTTTGCAGTTATTACTTGTTAAAGGAGCCAAATCAACTTCAGTTTAGTTCAGACTTTTCCACTTCCCCCCACCCACAGTTGTATGAATGATCTAAAGAGTTTGTGCAAAAATGTTCCTTGACCTGCTGGTGAACTAGTGCACACCATACCTCAACCAGAGTTGTTAAGCCTTATAGTAGGATGAAGTGTTCATTAAAAGCTATGCCTGTGTGATGGAAAGTACAAATTAAAAACTTAAATCAGCTGGGCGTGGTGGTGCACGCCTTTAATCCCAGCACTCGGGAGGCAGAGGCAGGCGGATGCTCTGTGAGTTCAAGGCCAGCCTGGTCTACAGAGTGAGTTCCAGGCAGCTGGAGCTACAAGAAGACCCTGTCTCAAAAAGACAAAAAAAAAAAAAAAAAACTTAAATCATTCACACTATGCATTGTAGGGACTTTTCCCTACAATTGTAGTCCTGGGAGAAAACTGGTATCACTGAAGGATGCCTTCAGTCAGTAGTTCTCATATTTGAAGGTCCATAAGATTCTGTTTGTAGCATATACTAAAATGCACACTTCAAGACCTCCCTTTGGAGCTTTCAGGTAGTATTCTAGAGATTGGAAAACATCCCAAGTAAGCACCCCGGGTGATGCTTAGAAAGATAATCTTAATCTCATTCTGCTCTGGTTTATATTTGTTATGGTTATTGTGCTTTATACTGATTTGGATGCATTTGAAATTTCCCAGGTATTTTCTCAAAAAGTAGTCTTTTGCCTCTAGACTATGGTAAATATAAAATCTTTTACCCAGTGATTTAGTTAAATGAGTCGACCTTGTATAAATATAGCAGACTATGATGCCAAATCCATGTGGCCTGACATCCATGTATCTGTGTTGCAGCAATATAGGAAGCTGAGCCAGTCTTATTATCCACTCCTGGAATGTCTCACCCAAGACCACATGAGTTTCATCACCAGCTTAGAGCCTCCTGTGCTCCTGTACATTCTCACATCCATCTCAGAGGGACTCGCCTCTGTTGGTAAGGATCCACAGGAAAAACATGATTCTGGTCTCTGTGTGCTTATTGAGATTCTCATCCTATAAAGAAAAAAGATGTTATGAATCCAGACTGAAAGATGATTTTATAGCTATGACTTGCAAATGGAAAATAGATTTTCTAATATTTCGATATAGTTTGTTTTATCCGTTTTATTGAGTTATAATTTAAATGGAATACAATTCACTTCTAAAAGTGAACAGTTCAAGGAGTTCTGACAAATATATACATAATAATGAAGCACAATATATAAAGCATTTTAATCACTACAAAAGCTCCTGTATGTCCCGTCAAATCAATCCCTTCTCCTTACCCCTAATCCAAGGAAACGACTTTCTCTTTCTAGACTTTTATGTAAGTGGACCCATATAATAGGAAATTATTTATATATGGTTTCTGTCTCTTAACATACTAAAAGAGTCATCTGTGTTGTTTTATAAATCACCTACTCCTTTCTGTTGCTGAATATTACTCCACTTTGTGGATTACCACAATTTGTTTATCCATAGACCAGCTGATAGGGGGTGTTTTCATTTTTTGACTATTTTGAATACAGCCACTATGAACATTCATTTGCAAGTCTTCATGTGACAGCTTTTTTTAATTTCCCTTGGATAAATACCTAGGAGTGGAATTTCGGGGTTGTATGCTTTGTAGTTTTAATATTCTAAGAAACTGATGAACTATTTCCCACTGTGACTATAGCATTTTTCTCCAGCAAAGTACAATGGTTGCTCCATGTCCTTTCACTTGTTAGGATTCATTTTAAGCTTAGCACTCTTAGTGGCTATGAAATGGAATCTCATTGTGGTTTTAATTTCCATATCACTAATGAATACTTTAAGAATATTTTCATGCTTATTTGCCATTCATGTGTTGTATCAGTATTCCATTACTATAACAAAATATTTAAAAGACCTCAACTAAGAAAGGTGGTTCACACTTTCAGAGGCTTCAGTTCATTTCAGAGGCTTCTGTTGTTTTCCTTGCTTTGGGCATGAGGCAAAGCTCAGCATCATGGCAGGAAGCACATGATGGAACACAGCCACTAACCTTAAGGTGACCAGGAAGAAGAGACGGCAAAAGAAAGCGACTTGGAGTATGGTAATACAACTCAGAGGCACACCTCATTGACTTCCTTCCTCTAACTAGGCCGTACCTCCTAATAGTATATCCAACATGAACTCAGCAGTGAATTAATCCGTTGATGAAGTTAGCACCTCATGATCCAGTCACCTCTTAGTAGCACCACCAGCTGAGAATCAAGCCTTCAATCACGTGAGCCTTTGGGAACATTTTATATCTAAACTGTGACAGTTTTGTATGGATCTAAGGTTCAAACTCATTTTTAAAAAAAAAAAAATGGGTATTGGATTATTCTAGCACTTTTTATCTGTTACTAGGACATTGTGCTAATGCTATAGGTCCACTTCCATAGAAAGTCTTAAAATATTTCAGTAAAGTCCTTTAATATTTTCTCTTTTAAATATTATCATAGCTATTCCTTTGCCATTACATAGAAATTTTAGAATCAGTTTGTCAGTTTCTTTTACAACCCCCCCCAAAAAAAGATGGGAATTTTGCTTAGGATTGGAGATAACTGATAAATTAACAGTATTCAATGTCCATTCCTAAGAAACTCCTCTGCTCTTCCATTCACTCATACCTTCTTTTATTATGACTTTGAGTTTATGAGTCTTGTATATATTTTGTTGGACTTATAACTAGGTATTTATGGGTTTGTGCTATTTAAATGGCATTCTAAGGTTTCTTATCTTTTCTACCTTATAAAATTAAATTTTATTTTTATATATTGGCCTCATGTTATACTCTTACTAATACTATGAATTTTTCATAGATTTCTTAAGATTTTTCTACATAGATTTGTCAAAAATGAAGTTTCACTCATCCTTTCCAGTCTGTATACTTTTTTAAAAAGATCACACTGTCTAGAACCTATACTACAGTATTGAATAGAAGTGATCATAGCAAGTTATTTTCTTACCTCCAGTGCTGGGGAAGCATCAGTCTTATTCTAGTCACATAGCGTTGGCTTTCTCATTGGGTGCTTTTTATCCTGTCTAGGAAATTTGAACTATTCCCAAAGTGACTGTAGCATTTTGCTCCAGCAATGTAGCTGAGTTCCAGTTGCTCTGTATCCTAGTAATTATTAGGCTTGTTATATGTAGTTTTTGGATCATGTTATCAGGAACAGTATTGATTTTGTCAAATATCTTCTCTGTATTCTACTAAGATCAGACAGTTCTTTTTTGGTCTGTTACTAGGTTACATTAATATTAATAATCAAATTCAGTGATACTGAGAGGTTAAATCAACCATGCATTCCACACTTGGTCATGGTACACTTTCCTTATTTATATCGTACTGGATTCTGATTGATAAAAAAAAATTAATACTTTTTTTGGTATATTTTTTATTGAATTTTTGTGTATTTTATACACAACATTCCAATCATCTTTATACCCCTTTCCCCATCAGCACCCTCCCATATCCCCACCACCACTGGATTTCATGCATTCTGTCATTTATGTTAAAGCCTATCCAATCAAGTTAATGTCCCCAGACGTCTCTCAGTGCAAGTTCATCCACTGGGGTCTACTCAGTCTATCTAGAGTCACCCTTAAAGAAGATCAGCTCTTCCTCACCCAGCAGTAATCAGTTGCCCAATAGTTCTTTGGCTAAGATTGGGGCCTGCCGCCCATTTCCACAGTTCTGTGCTGGGTTTTTGTCTGCTTGAATTTGCATGGGTCTTGTATATGCTGTCACCTTTGCTGTAAGTTCATATGAACAAGGTCCCAGGAGCCTGTAAGACTATTTCCAAAGCGAAGAGAATAAGCATCCTGCAGAGTGTGGGTCCTTGGACAGGACTCTATGGTGATACAGATTTTTACATCTTAATTTATATCAGATCTGATTAATTCTTCCATATTGATATGTTTGTCTATAATTCTTATACCCCATTCTGTTTTTATAACCCTAGCATGTTTAATCTAGTACCTCCATAATATGAACTCAGTTTCTTCCTCAGTTATCTCAGAGGATTTACATAGAATTATAGTTTTTTAATGTTTAACAGAATTACCCAGTAAAACTTTGAGATTTAGTTTTCTTCAGAAGAGTTTCAACTACAAATTAAATTTTGTTAATGGATATACAACTGAACCAGTTATCTATTACATATTTGAGATATTTGGCTGTTTGTACCTTTAAAAGAATTTGTCCACTTTATGGACTGGAGAGATGACTCAGCAATTAAGAGCACTGGCTTCTCTTGCTGAGGACCCAGGTTCAAATCCCAGCACCCACGCACATGGTAGCTAACGACGGTCCATAACTCCGAGAATCCAGTGCCCTCTTCTGGCTCCTGTGGGCGTTGTACAACATGGGTACACTTACATACATGCAAGCAATACACTCATGCACATAAAATAAAAATAAATTTTTTAAAAAAGATTTTGTCGACTACTATCCTCAGGCCTCTTGGGGTAAGTCTATAGCGCAACTCTCGCGCCGGGACTCCCTAAGGCACATTCACCATTCCATCCCTCCCGACGTTCTATACTCCTAGTTTGGGCCCTGCGCCATTCCTAGTCTTGGGGCCCCAGACACCTGGGGAACCAATACTGCTTCCTGATCCTTTTCACCCAGAACAACTTAGTGCCCTTCTTGGGCCCCAGGAGCACCGCTTCTGGACCTGGCCCCGCCCTCACCTCTCT